>NW_026886914.1:0-8250 GCF_032173495.1 Musca vetustissima
ACCAGATTGATAGGGTTTCATTTTCAAAATCAAAACTATTTTGATTTTCTTCATGCATTGTGTGTGTCACACATACAAAAATAAACTTTCAAAATTGAGACACATACTATGATAAATGCTGTACGGCATGATGTATAGTGTATGGGGCCCTTAACAAGCATTGGCATTCATTTACCAGCCCATTTAAGGGGACCCCCCCCATTCGCGGGGTCAAAATTTTGGTTGTCTTAATTCCAATCTACACTAATTCAAGAACGTCCCTGCAAAATTTCAAGTAAAAATCTCAAGAACTCTTGAAGATATAGCCGATTTATTGTGTCAGCATCAAGTGACGGCTGAAGGGCTTCTCAAACTTTAAACGCGTTTTTCTATAAACATTTTTTTGCGAATGGCGGGCACGATAACTCAAAAACTAATAACCCAATCGATTTCAAATTTTTACACGTTTTTTTGTGAGTGTATAGCTATCGTATGAACTAGGATAAAGCCAATCGGTGAAGATCTTCCTTATTTTTTAACTTGGTTTTTGGTAAGAAATCGGCGATATTCCAAAAATATTTTTTCAAAGGTACGCCATTTTGTTAATTTTAGAGCGAAGTCAATAATCCTAATAACCCAATCGATTTCAAATTTTTACACGTTTTTTTGTGAGTGTATAGCTATCGTGTATAGCTATCAAGGAAACTTGCCAGAGATTAATTTATATTAACATCAGTACGTTGTGTCAATCGGCCTAGCTATGGATCTTTAGTACACCATTTACTTAATATCGGACGAAACAATATATAGGAGGTGTATGTAAATCTCAACCGATTTACACGAAACTTAGCACACATTACTCTAGAATTTATAACTACGCTATGCCAAATGTCGTGCGATTTTTACGAAACTTAGCACACACCATTCTAGACTTAATTCAGTACGCTATGATAAAATTCGTGCAAATCGAATGATTTTCAGGGACGTTGGTGCACAATTTACCTAAAATCGTGCGAAACTATGTATGGGAGTTATATCTAAATCTGAACCGATTTTCACGAAACTTAGCACACGTCATTCTTGGCTTAATTCTGTGCGCTACACCAAATTTCGAAATATATGTAGAGACTTTGTTTCACCATTTACATTAAATCGGACGAAAATATATTTAGGAACTATGTCTAAACCTGAACCGATTTTTCCAAATTTCAATAGGGTTCGTCCTAGGGCCAAATAAATGAGCTGTGCAAAATTTCATCAATTTCGAATCAAAAATGCGACCTGTACTTTTTTTACAATTTAACATCAACAGACGGACGGACGGAAAGTGATTCGACTCAGAAACTCTATGCATATCACGATTCCTTTTGCTTGTTACAGACATATGCACAAAGACATAATACCCTGTACTACAGTGTGGTGAAGGGTATAAAAAGGGGATTATATGGGGACTTCCCCTGATTCGTTAACATAAACGACTACAAAATAGCAAATTACAGCGACTTCGATTGAAGAACGCGCTCAAGACCTTATTTATTAATTTTAGTGGTGGAATTTCGTCCTCAATTAGGACTAAATGTACCAAATTTGAGCGAATTCGGTTAAAACGCGCTCAAGAACCCCAAAATTCCGAAAAGTGGAGGTACCCTTATACGGGAGCTATGCCTAAACGTGGACCACAAAATGCAACATTTGTATCGGTATAATGTTATAATTCAGGATATAAAATGAGCGAATGCGGCTAAAACCTTCAAAATATTGTAAATAAGGTAGATTATATGGAGCTATGTCCATAAAAAAATTTTCACCAAAAGCCCCATAATGTTTATATGTCGATTTAACCCTGTCCGTCTGTTAAAATCGCGACAGAGATCGCATATTGAAGATGGAATTTGATACTTTGCGCATACATTGATACAACTCCTAGGTATATCGCTTAATTTTTAATGGTAGCAGCCATATAGCGGTACCCCCACATTAGGTATTTGGAGGATATTGGCCACGGTTTTGCACTGAATTGGCTGTTGAATTCTAAGTACATCTTAGTACTAAACGTGATTAACCCTTTCAGTGTCAAAAAAAATATTGTCGGAATAAAATCTAAAATTAAAATCATATAAAGGGATATAATTTAGAAAAAATAGCAATTGCCATTTTAAGCCTCGGCCAGTTTCGTCTGGTTTTCAGCAAAAACAAAAACATCAATAATAACGACACATAGGATAACCGAAAAATCGCAATGAAAGAGAGTACTTTTAAATGTCGAATATATTTCACAAAAACACTGAAAGGGTTAATGTTGATATACTTTTATTGGAGCTCCCATATAACAGTACCTCAAATAATTTGACATTTTGGCGACTTTGGGCATGTTTTTCAACCGAATTGCCTCCAAATTGATATTTTGGATTTTCATTGGATAGAAAAAAATATGAGTCAATATTGACTCATATTTCGGGGTAGCCTCGATACCCCTCATTATTCTGAATTTTCGGGACATTGAGCAAACTTTTTAAACAAATTCACTGTTATTATGGGTTTTTTTAAGTAATAACATCTGCATAATTGTTTTGTTGTAGGAAGTGATGAGATTTACTCGAAACAATTTTTTTTACCATGGGTGTAAACCCCACTGACATACTCATGTACGCTCACATATGCGGATATAACCACTATCGCATGTTTTATTTTTAGCCATTTTAGTTTCCTATTAGCCATAACAACAATTTTAATTTACATTTCTTCCTTCTCACAATTTCAGACACGCATAATATGTAAAGGGATATGTTGGCTTATTATTTCTCGACATTCAACGCCATTAGATGGCGGACATTCAGCTGCAGCAGGTGGCTCAACAACAGGTTTACATACAACATCATTGTCAGATGGCTGTGATACACTAAAGAACATTGCACAAATGTATGCCTTGGCCTGAGCACAATTTATGGATTCTGTTCCCAATGGCAAAGTCTCTATTAAGCCACATGATTTGGATGAAATGCAAGGAAGAACTGTTTATGATCCCGCCAATGGTATGGCGTGTGTATGGATGGAATAAAAAACTAAAACAACAACTAACCAGTAAGGAAAGTAGTAAAATCTGACGGAGCCGACCACATGATATCCTTCACCACATTGAGTATATTCAACAGATGCATCCTTATAAACTTTGAATTTTTGAAGGACCATTAATATAAAATTGGATAAACTAAAATATGTGATATTTACCTAACAGTGAACCGACTTTGAGTATATATATATATATTAAAATCGGATGAAACTATATATATCTAAATCTGAACCGATTTAAAAAAATTAACAAATGTTATGTTTTAGTAACTTCTATACGTTGTGCAAAATTGTGTGTCAATCGACCATATTTTGGGACTTTGGTGGACCATTTACTGACAACCGGACCATTTACTGACCGGAAACAATATATGGAGTATATATCTAAATCTGAACCAATTTTAGCGAAACTTTCCACATAGTGAGTTATACCTACTTCAGATCTGAAACTTTCCACACAGTAGGTTATACTAATTTCAGTACATTGTGTAAAATTTTGTTTGTGAGCTATATCTAAATCTGAACTGATTTTCCCTATTTTAATAGGGTTCGTCCTTGGGCCAAACAAATGAGCTGTGCCAAATTTCATCCAATTCGGATTATAAATGCGACCTGTACTTTGTGTTCTATGCATATTCTCAAAAGGAACCATGTGTCTATCTCGCTTATTTAAACATATGCACAAACACTTAATGTGCTGAAGGGTATAATAACAAATGTCTTTCATAAATGGGCGCCATATGATACAGTAGAAAGGAGGGTTTTTTATTTGCCATGTCATTTAAATACTAAACGATAGCTAAATTAGTTCATATTGCACGGTAATTGGAAGAAAATAAAGGTTTTTTAACGGAACATCACTATTTTTGGCATGTGGAATTAACTTACAATTACCATGACGATATATTTAGAAAAAATTGCACCGTTTGTTTATTGTGGTTACGCTCTATGTTTCCTCATACAAAGATCCAGATTAATTTTCCGTAATTTTGGTACATAATTTTCTCAGCGCTTAAACAACCTAAATTAGCCTCTCCGTTACCATAAAGAATAACTATTTTTGATAATAATATAATTCTGCCTATATTTGCACTTTGGTAGTTATAGTATTGCAAATGGCAAACACCGGTTCATGCTATGAGATCGTTCTCAAGGGGTCTGCGAGAAACAATATTCGTAATTTTGGAGAGCAATAGAATTGGTTGCAAATTTATTTTTGGGGTATCATTGGTTCCCAAATCTTCGTACCAAATTGGTCAGAATCGGCCTAGCCTCACACATGTCTTTTAACGTCGCGCGTTATTTTAGGTATGCTCTAGATAATTCCCCAATTTTTAATGCTGATAGTTTGACGTTTTGTTTTTCCGTTTGTAACTCATCGTAATAATCATTTCCGACCCTATAAAGTATTTATATTCTTGATCAGCTTAAAATTCTTTGTAGATATCATTATATGAGGAACTATGCCTAATTGAGGACTGATAAAGCTCTATTTCGAAACTAAAATTTTTAATCAGATTAAATTTCTTTACAATAAATATTAAAAATACCGAAAATCGTTAGATATCATTATATGCGGTCTAGTCTTCAATGCGGGCTATAGTTCATATAATTTTATTCATTTGATGAGTACCCTTATATGGGAGCTATGCCTAAACGCGAACCGATAAAGCCCATCTTCGAACTTGACAAAAGACAACATTTTGGCGATCTATCTCAATTCGTTTAGAGACTAGAGCGATTACAATAGACGGATATTCTTAAATCGTCATAGAATTTTACGCTGATCAAGAATATATATACTTTATAGGGTCGGAAATCATTATTTCGATGCGTTACAAACGGAAAAAACAAATCTAATATACCATCCATAATATGGTAGAGAAAAAATATCTGCTAACCATTCATTGCCAAATGCACTGTGGAAACCCATATTGAACTCTCACTCACACATTTTCTCTTGATATTTACAAATATGTATACAAATAAAAACCACCATTATGGATGAGGCAATGTGTTTGTATGAATGGACTTATGCGATACGTGTGTCTTTTCCACTTACTGCTACTTTGTGGTTAAATGTTCTCTTAACATTTGATTAACTTGTTGAGCTCTCGATCATGCCTATCCTTCGTAACAAATAAACCCAAAACACACAGACATCCACATATATGGCCAATATTGCCAATTTTTTAATACTCCATTTTCAAAAAATCAGCTTTTTTGTTTTTGTGGCACATCAATGATTTTTGGTACACATGTAGAGAAAAATGTTCTAACTCCGAAACCGTTCGCAATCAAATTTTTGGTTGATGCGCGCAAAAGTTATCGAGGTTTTAATTTTGGGTATAAGAAAAAAATCTTAAAATTATGCCGTTTATTATATTGACCAAAAACGTTGATATATCTATCTTCTCCGTAAAATAAGAATATGAATATATTATAATAATGGCGAAAAAGTTGCACATCTTCGCGAAATATGAGAAAAATAATAAAAATATAGGAGATTACGTCAATATTTTCATTATATTAATGACATACACACACACCTAAAAATTAATTTAAAAATATCTGCACAATCTAAACACCATGATGAATCAAATGATATCAAAATCACACAAGTACGTGTAGCGGTTTGTAAATTACACCGACGACAAAATAAGATATTGAGGAAAATATTTGTTTTTGGTTCGAAGAAATAATGTCATCATATTTATTGTTTAATTTTATACAAGAACTTTCAGAAAAAAATGTTGGTGTTATTCTTTTATTTTACCCGAATTTCGTCGAAAAATTGCCATATATGAAAATAATCACTTCATGTGTATAAGTATACACCTTCCGATAAATCTTGGGGTTCTGTAAATGGGAATAAGTCTTAAAATAAAATAATATTTTGAAATATACATTTTAAATTGCGTCTAAATCGCGTAATTATCAAAATCATTTGATGCACATGCGGTTTCATGTATATTTTGCGAAATTTCATTTGACGGCTAAGATGCGCCACATAGTTATATTTGCATACCTCCACCTTATACTTATTTCTAAAACTCCAATCTATCTTAACTTTTAAGTGATTACCAAATTCATAAACTCTCTCTTATTTTCTCTTATTTTCAATTATTAATTATTACTCTCTTTGTAGTACTCTCTTTCTCGTATGATATAAAATCTCTCTTAATGTTAATTTGTTATAATTGTTATACTAACATTTTAAAATTAGATTATAAGAAGTTGATTTCTAATTGAAGAGTTCAGTTCTCTTTTAGACCTAATATAAAAATGTCACATATTTAATAGTCGGTTGAATAGAAAGTCTTCAACCGAATTTAATAATAAATAAATTTCAAATTGAATAATTAATAAATATATTTTAATGTTTTTTATTTTTAAATCATAAAACATAACTACATGTTGCATTGATGTACCCAAAAACTCGTAAAACGCGAATAATTTCCGAAAACTCCATATGCCATTAACGCGCATTCGATTTCGGTGTGCACCCTAAAAAAATACATCGATCTATACCGATTTCAATGTGGTCCATTAAGAACCATTTTTTAATTTTTGAGATAAATTGGGTACCTCTCTCTTTCGGCTGAAGTTTTTAAAGTTATTTCTTCGAAAAAGGTCAAAATCCGTATGAAGTCATTTATTGCAGCGGAAATGATCCACAGAAAACGCAAATAAATCCGCGATATTTTCAAAAACATTTTTTGCCAAATTTCGTGTTTTTCGTGTTTTCATTCAGTTGGCAGATCTAAAAATTTGGCCCGAAAAATAGGTTTTTTAGAAATTTGATCGCACAAAATTCTCAACTTCGGATTAGTATTACTCTGAAGCTGTGCATACTATATACACAAAATACATATCAAATTACGCAGATTCGCGACTACAATAGTCTTATAATCGATTTTTAGAAATTCCTGTTTGCGTATTAAAGCCAGAAGTAAAATTAAAAAAAAGCACTCAAAATCGAGCTTCAAAATGTCAGCATCATTTAAAGGTAGATGCAGTTAAAATTTTGAAAAATGATACATAAGAGGCGTAGTCCCCATTTTGTTGGCTTCTAGTTTTACATTGACACGAAGACCGTGAAATAAGTGGCTTAATCACAAATCGATAGAGAACATAAAAAAAACTGGTTCGCCTCAACCTGTTTTTACACATTTTTTACATTAAAGAACACAGCTTCCACCAAAATAAAGTTTGGTGGTCAATATCATGAACAGTTTGCAACGACAGATCAATTAACCCAAAACTATTTACTTTTTTCATATACTTAAGTAATTCCCGAGTTATAAAGGGGTGAACCTCCGCTTCAGCTATGTTAACAAATTGGCAATATTGCCCATACATTCTCATAGACACTTGTTGGGTCCTTCTGTGCCATAGTTTCTATTTCAATGATTTTCCAAATGAGTATTGATATGTAATGTTATTTTTGTGTACTCATATACACATATATTTTGGTTTTGGACAATGGGTGGAGTATCTTATAGAACCTACATCTATGGCTGATATTTTAGGCAACGTTTATGGTCAGTTATGTATATTGAAATATATTTATTTATATATGCGTGTGTATGCGATATTGGGGTTTTTGGAACACTTGGTAAATATAAAGTTGGGGAAAAAAATCCATTATTTTTTCGGATATAGATTTCTCGTAAAGTGTCGATCAAACAATTTCAGATTTATGATCGTTGGAAGGGTGACATTTCTCAATAAAAAAATAAATAAAAAAATATTTTGCAGTTTTTTATTTGGTGCATTCAGATGTGAGTTACAGGGTGTTAAAAATTGAAGCGAACAAAGAGAAAATTCGGTACAGTTTTTCTTCGGGCAGATTTAGAATCGTTTGCGTGCAATGCACTATAGGTCAAACTGGCAATTTTTGTGGCCAAAAGTCATAAAATTTAAAAAAAATTGTATTTCAAGCAGAATAGCATTCTTAACCTTCTGAAAGAATAATGGAACAATGTTTTTTTTAGAAATTATCCCTTTAAGTCATTAATGCATTAACCCTTTGGGGACAATTATAATTTAATTCATATATTTCATAACATTTTATTTATTTTTATTATATATATATATATATATGTTGAATAAATAACATTATGGAATATCATCACATGCAGGGTCGTATGCAGGTTTTCGAAAGGGAGGGTTATGTGATATGTTTGGTGTTTGTGAAAA
>NW_026886915.1:0-8327 GCF_032173495.1 Musca vetustissima
ACTAGCAACACCAACAAAGTCGTTGTGTGCATTTGTCGCGATGTGACAACACACAACAGTGGGAAAGGTGTGGTATTGTTTGTAAATGCCTTGTTAACCTCGAAGTGAGGCTCCAACGAAATTCTCATGCAGTTTATGGCGTTGGTCAGCTAAGTACTTCGCTTTGTTACAAGAGACATTTGGGTATGAAAGGTTTTTTGTATAGAAGCAATAGCTTCTGGGGAGAATATCCCAACAAAAAACTAAGGGAACTGATGAGGATCAGTGGCGTGATCCGAAACTATAGTCTTCCCTGCCTTACCCCTCGGCAAACAATGCCATACATTCCCCACTAATAAATAGTTGTTTTTTTATAAAAACAACAAACTGGGATTCAGCCTGACTATTTTGCAAAAACAAAATACAAATGGTATCCCAAATAAACCGCCAACACTACTGAAGTTGTAGACGCAGGCACGGTTGAACTGTTTGGTTTGTTGCTGTATACTAGCAACACCAACAAAGTCGTTGTGTGCATTTGTCGCGATGTGACAACACACAACAGTGGGAAAGGTGTGGTATTGTTTGTAAATGCCTTGTTAACCTCGAAGTGAGGCTCCAACGAAATTCTCATGCAGTTTATGTCGTTGGTCAGCTAAGTACTTCGCTTTGTTACAAGAGACATTTGGGTATGAAAGGTTTTTTGTATAGAAGCAATAGCTTCTGGGGAGAATATCCCAACAAAAAACTAAGGGAACTGATGAGGATCAGTGGCGTGATCCGAAACTATAGTCTTCCCTGCCTTACCCCTCGGCAAACAATGCCATACATTCCCCACTAATAAATAGTTGTTTTTTTATAAAAACAACAAACTGGGATTCAGCCTGACTATTTTGCAAAAACAAAATACAAATGGTATCCCAAATAAACCGCCAACACTACTGAAAATATCTAAAATAATTAGGGACTCCTAGGAGAAAACTCATGATCTTGAACATACCGAAAAATACGTGAGAAAAACATGATTGAAATTCTCAAAATATATAAAAGGGCTACCATTATATGGGGATATAATAATAAAACAAATATCAAATGGGAATACAATATACCAAACTACAGCCAATTCGTTTAAAACAACGTGTCCAAAATTCTCTAAATAGCGACTTGGGTAAATATTAATAATTTTTTTGGTATGGAAATGTGCTATACAATGAGAACCCAATTCTGTCCAAAGTCCCCAAAATACCGAGTATTGGGGAGTACCGCTATATGTGGGCTATGCTGAAACTTAATATTAATAATTTTTGGACGATTATGTGTTGGTACGAATATGTTTTATTAAATGAGAACCAAAAAATAACAAATTACAGCCAATTTGGTTGGTAACCCAGTCCAAAATACCCAAAATACCGAATAGGAGGGGGGTACCGTTATTTGGGGGCTACATCAAAACGTGGACCGATATATCCCATTTGCAGTATTAAATATTCTTGGACTACTACCAATGTCTGAACTCTATCTTAAATATTGCAATCTCTATAATGATTTTGACAGGCGGACATCGAGATAGAGACGGACATGCGTAGATCGACATAGAATTTTGTTCTGATCAAATATATATATATATATATATATATACTTCGTGGGTCTGCGGCGAATATTTCGAGGTGTCAAAAACGGAATGACATATTTAACATACACTCCATTTTATGGTGAAGGGTATTATGAGACTCTGAAGATGTTTTTGTTTTAAAGTAGTCTATACGGATCTGATGTAGATGTAGGAACTCAAAATTATATATAGATCAAAGTAAAATATATTGAAATGCATGTTTAAACTGTAATCTATCTAAAAAATGTGACACTTTTAACTGAAAAGAAAATTTGTGCTGCAATCATTTTGTGTATCTTGAACCTCTCATTATGTTTGTCCATTGCAAAAAGCATTGCAGAAATTTCAATTTTTTTTCAATTGGAAGATAACAGGCTGTGGTTTGCTGGAGTTTACGGAATTACTATCTAGTGTCGAATTGAATTTTTCGTCCAATATTATTTCAATATTTCAATGAGGCACATGTTTGCCTCATCAAAGATATGGATAGTGGATCCCAACTTCAGGTTTCATTTAGAGTTATTAAAGATTTTATGATATATACAGTTAGGATTACATCGGACATTCTATTCACTTGATATAGGTTTTAAAAAATCAGTAAGGAAAGAGAAGTAAAGTCGGACGGGCCGACTACATGATACTCTTCACGATATAATCTACAAATATTTCCGCAAGAGATAAACCAAAGTCGAAGAATTTGTTTCTTTATTTGTGCTTAAATAAGTGAAGTAACGGCACAAAATATAAAGAAAGACCACATTTGTCAATTTTTCTTCTTACCATAAATGCTATAAATTCAGACACTGCCGAAATAAAAACAGCAAAATCAAAAATGTCGCATGAGAAAAATCCTTCGCAAGTAAAGTATTTGAAAGTAGAATATAAAAGTTCAAAATATTCACATAATTCATGTATATTTGAAATCGAGTGAGTGACCGCTCTTTTGTGACTTTCATCTCAGAAATGAAAAACCGGAGGCTCTCAAATTTGTTTTTACCACTGACAGAACACCTAAAGTTTTACAAAAAAGTATTAAGGAAAAATTTTATTTAACATTTCAAGTTTGATTTTGCCTCTGAAAGTCGTGTAAGTTACTGCGGAAGTGCCCATATATATCCTAACAGACGTCGCCTTTTCGAAGGAACTTTGACATTAAATTGAAGGACCTTAATATGTGATGCACTTTCCATTCTGCAACCTATGCTAAATTTAACAATCGTCCAATCTATGGTACAATGGTGCACAATTAACATAAAATCAGAAGAAAATAACAAACTCTATAACAAATTTCGTGCACATCGAGAGAATTATAGGGGCTTTAGCAATATTGAAATCTAAACCGATGTTCACTAATTTTAATAGGGTTCCTCTTTGGGCCAAATAAATGAGCTGTGCCAAATTTATTTCAAATCTGATTATAAATGCGACTTATACTTTGTTTACAATTTAACAGCAACAGACGGACGGATAGGCATAAATCGACTCAGAAAGTGATTCTAAGCATATTCTCAAAAGGAACTATGGGTATAACATGTGAACAAAGACATAATACCCTGTACAACAGTGTGGTGAAGGGTATAATTATAAAATTTAACACTTTCGCTTGGATAAAATTGGATATTGGTTTACAAATATTCCAATTTACAACATTTGTGTGGGATGTTCCAGCAGTATTGAATCAATAGGCCCTATCTTCAAATTTGATTTAGTGTTGGTAAAAATACTACGATGTGCACAGTTTAGATGATAGAGGATTTACAATTTTAAAACAAGTAAGCGGAGCAGTGTAGTCGGACGGGGCTGACCATATGATACCCTACACAACTACCACAAAACTCTATCTTTCTGTGGATTTTTATTCCGAGCGAGGAATAGTTGCACCATCTTCCCGATTAGAGGTCAACAGCACCTCTTCCGTACACTGACATATTTTCCGAATATTACCAATATTCCGTACAGCCCTTCTAACTACTTGTCCATATTCCTTTCACCGTGGGTTGTTTTGTGATGTTCGGCTTATAATTGTAAATCGGATCGACAAAACACAAAAAATTAAGTTTTCGGTCCACTTCATCCCAATATCATTATATAATTATTACAGAAAATTATAGTTGTTGTCTTGACCATAACTGGAACATCATGGAACATTTTCAAACGATCACCGCTATACTTCCGCCCTCTAGTGTGGTAATGGGTTACTAAATAATATATGAATAGGTAAGCACCTGTAAACATTTAAGTGTAACTCCCATATCCTCGTACATACGACGATATAATTGGTATCAATTTAAAGGTCAACCACTCCTCTTGGATATACTATCAACTTCTCGGGTCTATGTTCTTCAGGGGTAAATATATACGCTATAGAAAAAAATTGTAATTTTTCACACAAAAGTCAGGGTCCATTTCACCCGCTAAATATTGGCCCATTTTTATCAAACAAGGCATGCTTATTCTTTGGCCCGATCCCCTTCTCCATGTAAAATTTCGCGATGTTCGGACCATAATTGCGGCCTCAGAAGAAACCAGAAAAACGGGCAAAAAATAAGTATTTGGTCTATTTCATCTCCTAAATATTAACCGATCTTTACCAAAAACAATAGGAATCTTCATTGGCCAGAACCCATCCTACATGCATAATTTCGTGAAGATTGGCCCATAACTGTGGCCTGTATCGTGTTTACAAATTATAATGGACAGACGGACGGACGGACGGACACACATGTCTAGATCGACTCAGCTAGTCGAGATATGACGATCGGTATACTTAAAGGTGGGTTTAGGACCAATATTTCGCGGCGTTACAAACTTTTGGGGCTGCACAAAGCTATAATACCCTGACAACATAGTTGTGTCGGGTATAAATATATTCATATGCATGGCTTGGATAAAATTGGATATTAGTTTACAAATATTCAAATTTATAACATTTGTGTGGGAGGTACCAGAAGTAATGAATCAATAGGCGCTATCTTCAAATTTGATTTAGTGTTGGTAAAAATACTACGATGCGCACAGTTTAGATAATAGAGGATTTACAATTTAAAAAAAAAAGTGGGGAAAGTATATAGTTTCGAATCTCGCTACTGATCCTCATAAATCCCCTTAGCTTTTTGTTTATTCTCCCCCAGAAGGAACGGATGATAAGTGGCGATATCCGAAACAATAGTCTTTCCTACTATATCGCCTGGTGGAAAATGCGATACTTTCCCACTTAATAATTTTTTTTTTTATAAAAACCACAAAGTGGATTTACTCCTGACTATTCTGCAATAACAAAATACAAATGATATACCACATCCCATTTTGTCCACTCCGATCAAGAATTTTTCTCCTCCCCTGGGTGAAGAGTTTTAAAATCGATTTTTTGACACCGTATATCGATCAAATATTTCCCTGTCTGTTATGAGTAATAATGCTTGGATTTTTGGTATATCCATGGGAACATGAGTCGATATTTTTATAAAAATCACCCCCAATTTTCTACATTTGCACATTCGTCTGTCAGAATCATCACTACATATATAAAAAAGTATTTTATTTCACAGTTTCATTGTGACAATTTCAAATACGTGATATTTAAAATGTTCGCTCTCAATTATCGATAATGTACAGCACAGCTCTGTAGATCACATTATTATTCTATTCAAATGTACCTCATTTGACCCTAATTAGCTTGATGTATTACTATGTACAACATCATGTCTTGATACAGTTAACAAAATAATTTGGCAAAAAAATGTGCAAGGCCTAAATGATGATGTCTATCATCAACAAAACGTACACTATTAACGTTACACATTTTGGCGACAGATTCATTAACAGTTAATTTGCCAAATCCAATGTGTGTTAGGCCGCTCATTCAATAACAAAAATAAAGCTAATAAAACCAACAAATGAATGTATTTAACTGTCATAATATGTGTGACATGTGCTATGTATGTTTATGACATGTTGCATCTCTCACAGGTCTGTGTTAAGGCCAAGTGCAGTTTTAAAGAAGCCTAACGCCAATGACCTTGGCGGACAAAAACACCAAAACAAACAAAAACAGTCTAGAATTCTGACATCATTTTGAATGTTTCGATAATGAAAATTTGTATGCATCGGTGATTTGGATTGTTTTGCATTTTTCATCTATTTTTAAAGTTTTGCAACAATGTTCCCATCGTAAAATCCGGTGACAATGACAATGTTATGATTGGCAAATTATGATGATTCGCAAAGCAAAGTGCCGTCGCCGTTGTGGTGGTGATGATATAAATTAACAGCAAGTCAATTACTTAAGAACAAACTATTTGCATTAATTATCAATGTATGAATATTGTAAAAATGAGGGCCGGAGAGTCGGGTAAGATATTTGCTAGATGCATATTGTGATCATAGCGGTTACATAAATTTGATTTTTTTTTTATGAAACAAACCGCACATATTTGGTTAACATCAATATTTTACGATTTTCGTTTTATTTTGTGAATGTAAACTACCTTGTGATGCGTTGTAAACAAATATTTTATAGTCCAATTTACAATGTGGATTACTAGAGTATTGTCGTCTTATTATTATTTTACATTCAGACTGGCAAGAGGGTACACACTGTAGCAAAGGGCACCGACGTAGCTCCCCCGAAATGATGTTTATTACAGCGATGTTTATAACAGCGATTTTTTTTTCATTTTGTAAGGGGCACGAAATAACCAATAAATGGTTATTGTGACGAATTTTTGAACGGAGTATTGGGTTTTGTTAAAATCGGTTCCGATTTAGACATATCTAATCGCTCGGAATATCGCTTTTATATACTCAACATAATATATCCAATGTATCGCATAGCTATCCGCTTCGGGTATTGTCCTTTCCATACTTTGTTTCATTTGCATGTCCAATTTTTCCGTAGAAACACTTTACAGTCCTTTTTAGTCGTACAGAGTAAAAATCAAGAGGCCACAGTTCCATTTTTTGGTCGCATAGAGTAAAATTCACAAGTCCATTTTTTCGTATAAAAAAATAACAAGACCACGGGTAAATGTTGGTTTAACGGGAATATGGATAAAAATATATAAATCGATTTAAAGCAAACCTGAAACACACTATTCGATATGCTGCAGCACTACGCCTGTGCAAAATCGCAATCGAACACCCTTTGATTATTTGGTGCACAATTAACATGAAGTCGGTAGAAATATGTATAAGAGCTATGTCCTCATATGTATCAATTTCTAAAAACGCAAGAAAATCATTCACGGCATGAGGATTTTGGCGTACCATTTACCTATAATCGGACGAAAATATATCCAATTTGAAAAAAAAATTGAGGCTAAACCAACTTCAGCAAATTGTACAAATTATGTGGGAGGTATATCTAAATCTGAACCTATTTTAAAAAAATTCGCCACAGGTTAGTTTATAATAATTTAAGTTCATTTTTGCATCTTTAGTGCGTCATTTACTTAAAATCGTACAAAAAGTATACATGAGAGCTATATATAAATCTGAACCGATTTCAACAAAACCTAATACACAACATTCTAGACGCAATTGAATACGATATGCAAAATTTCGTAAAAATGGAACAAACATGGGATCTCTGGAAAATATATATGGGATCTATATATATTTCTAAATCGATATCAACAAAACTTAGCACACATCATTCTAGACCCAATTTAATATGGTACGCACAATTTCGTGTAAATCGAAAGAAATATAGGGACCTTGGTGAAACATTTACCATGAATCGGTAGAACATATATATGGGAGCTATATCTAAATCTGAACCGATTTCAAGATTTTGCACATATTATTCTAGACTCAATTCAGTACGCTCTGCCAAATTTGAATTGCCAAATATATATAAGGACTTTGGTACAACATTTACATTATATCGAAATCTGAACCGATTTTCCCAATTTCAATACAGTTCGTCGTTCGTGAATAAGTGACCTATGCCAAATTTCATCCACTTAGTAGGGGAGACTGGGGCACCTTCGGCATCGGGGCACCTTCGGCAATCGCGTTTTCGATATGAAGCTCTCACCGTACATCACTAGTTTCGATACATAGGTATCGAATATCGAAATAAATAACTGACACAAAGTTTGAAATTTCTAGCTAATAAACTTATTTAAATACATGGGTTTTTATATTTTTATAGATGTTTCTGTAATATTTCAATTCCACTTCGTAAGTATTTCGCGTATAAAACTTTTTAAATTTTTAAGACAATATTATTAAAAAGTGGTTAACTACGATGTGTATTATTATAGAAATGTTTAAAAATATAATGTTTTTAAAAACTGATCGAAAAAAATGAAAAAAACTATAAAAAGTACATTCGGGGTACATTCGGCATTTTAAAGTGGGGCACATTCGGCCATATACAGATTGTGCAATATTATTTTCTTAAAATGTTTTTGAGTTTGTCTTTAAAACTAATCCTTTAATATGGTCCGAAATTGCATATATAATATCAAACGTACTTGTATTGACGAAAATGCGATAGAAACCCCTTATTTCTGATGTTGTGTGCGAGCTTGAGATGTAAACGTACGCCGTTGGAAAATAAAGCCCTATAATTCAAACATTGTGTGGCGTATTAAAACCAAATAGAGCCTTTAGAGGATCAGAATTTCAACCAGACTGATAGCGATGACAATTACCCGGCTATGACTATGTTGCCGAATCCCCTACCATTTAGTACTTTTCATACACATAAGTACGAATTTTTAAAATGGAT
>NW_026886916.1:0-84058 GCF_032173495.1 Musca vetustissima
TTGTACTTTTTATACACATAAGTACGAATTTCTTATATCATTTCCACACATGAACACCACTTCCCAACCTGTATTCCACATATAAAATTTCAAGATTTTAGCTATATATGTTCAATATGTACAATATATATATATATATATGGAACAAAATTTAGTAAAGTTTAGTACCTTTAGTACACTTTTAGGTCAAATTTTCAAAACTCCTTTTGTACATCTCTCTAACTTTCCATCAGTGACCAACATTCCAAATTTCAGAATTCTAGCTCTTAGCGTTCGCCTAATACAAAGGGTACCATATTTGGCACATTTTAGTACTTTTCGTACCCTTCTAGTTCGAATTTCCAAAACCCCAGCCTTATGTCACGCCTACACATCAACAACAACCCACACACAAAATTTCAAGCATCTAGCTTCAGCCGTTTCGTCTGGGCGATGATCTGTCAGTCAGTCACTCACTCACTCACTCACTCATTTAATAATAAGCTCTTTTATATATAGATACGCCTGATAGGGTCCTTAAACAAATATGGTCCTTGAAAAAATATTCTTTTATAAATCCACGCCTGATATGGTCCTTGAAAAAATATTCTTTTATAAATCCACGCCTGATATGGTCCTTGAAAAAATATTCTTTTATAAATCCACGCCTGATATGGTCCTTGACAAAGACTTCTTTAATAAATCCACGCCTGATATGGTCCTTGACAAAGACTTCTTTAATAAATCCACGCCTGATATGGTCCTTGACAAAGACTTCTTTAATAAATCCACGCCTGATATGGTCCTTGAAAAAATATGCTTTAATAAATCCACGCCTGATATGGTCCTTGAAAAAATATGCTTTAATAAATCCACGCCTGATATGGTCCTTGAAAAAATATTCTTTAATAAATCCACGCCTGATATGGTCCTTGAAAAAATATTCTTTAATAAATCCACGCCTGATATGGTCCTTGAAAAAATATTCTTTAATAAATCCACGCCTGATATGGTCCTTGAAAAAATATGCTTTAATAAATCCACGCCTGATATGGTCCTTGAAAAAATATGCTTTAATAAATCCACGCCTGATATGGTCCTTGAAAAAATATGCTTTAATAAATCCACGCCTGATATGGTCCTTGAAAAAATATGCTTTAATAAATCCACGCCTGATATGGTCCTTGAAAAAATATTCTTTAATAAATCCACGCCTGATATGGTCCTTGAAAAAATACTCTTTAATAAATCCACGCCTGATATGGTCCTTGAAAAAATATTCTTTAATAAATCCACGCCTGATATGGTCCTTGAAAAAATATTCTTTAATAAATCCACGCCTGATATGGTCCTTGAAAAAATATTCTTTAATAAATCCACGCCTGATATGGTCCTTGAAAAAACTTCTTTAATAAATCCACGCCTGATATGGTCCTTGCAAAAATATTCTTTAATAAATCCACGCCTTTAATGTCAATCCTAAAAATACGATATGGTCCTTGAAAAAATATGCTTTAATAAATCCACGCCTGATATGGTCCTTGAAAAAATATTCTTTAATAAATCCACGCCTTGGATTGGTCCTTGAAAAAATATTCTTTAATAAATCCACGCCTTGTATGGTGCTTGAAAAAATATTCTTTAATAAATACACGCCTTGTTTTGGTCCCTGAAAAAATATTCTTTAACAAATCCACGCCTTGTATGGTCCTTCTTTAACAAATCCACGCCTTGTTTTGGTCCTTGAAAAAATATTCTTTAATAAATCCACGCCTTGTTTTGGTCCTTGAAAAAATATTCTTTAATAAATCCACGTCTTGATGGTCCTTGAAAAAATATTTTTTAAAAAACCCCACGCCTTGTATTGGTCCATAAAAAATATTCTTTAATAAATCCACGCCTTGGGTAGGTCCTTGAAAAAATATTCTTTAATAAATCCACGCCTTGTATTGGTCCTTGAAAAAAATATTCTTTAATAAATCCACGCCTGATGTGGTCCTTAAAAAATATTTTTTAATAAATCCACGCCTTGTACTGGTCCTTGAAAAAATATTCTTCAATAAATCCACGCCTGATATGGTCCTTAAAAAAATATTTGGTCCTTAAAAAATATTCTTTAATAAATCCACGTCTGATATGGCCATTCCAATATATATATATATATATATATATATATGTGTTTTGTGAATACATTTATGACGCGGAAGCATAATTTCCTCAATGGCATTAAAAAAGAATCGTTATATTTTGCTTTCCTATTTCATTTCCCAAAAAAAGTCCATACAAACTCAATTTACTGTTTATTATACTGATTATGGCTTTATTATCTACTATAAACAGTTACTAACTTTTTATGGCCTTAGCATTTATTATCCTGGCAGCAAAGCGAAAAAAACAAACTCAAATTTTATGGTCTTTGATTTTTGTTTATTTAATTTCCATGCCTTCAGATTTGTTTTTGTAAAAAAAAATGTCTTCTTTTCTTGGAAAGTAATCCGCAAGGTGAAGATTAGCTAAACTTCTACTTGAGAGGAGGAAATGATAGAAAAAAAACAAACAAATAAACAAACAAAAGCTACACCATTTTACAATCTAAAGTCAATCAGCAGAGCGTTGTAACATTTTTTTTCTTTATGATGAAATGCAAACAAACGCTGAAGCCATTTAGAATGAAAAAAATTATTGCATTTGTTTACAACTAGCCGGCCTCTTTGCTGTTTGTCAATTGTCATCAATTTGATATTAAATTGCTAAATTTTCTCTTTTATTATTTATTTTTAATGTCAATAAACTGTCGTAAATGATTAGACTAGGTGAGAGGAGTTTTCTTTTATTATTGTTAGCATAGGCGAGTATGACCGCCTTAGGTGATTTTCAGTGGCAATGCCCTCGCCTCTGCATCCACGTTCTTGCCAATGCTTTGTGTACATTCAATGAATGGAATTTAGCTTATTCAAATACACAATTTTTATTATGCCCATAGAAAAAAAAACGTTTACATATTTTAAATTTCTTTCGAAAACAATCTTCTGCATATTTTATATTTCTTAAGAAAATTAAGGCTGATTTTATTCAAAATGTTTTTCATTTATTTATCTGCGCATTTAGAAATTGTACAGCTATATTTGCTGTAGTAATTTTTAAAAAGGTTAGAAAAATAATTTCAAAAAGTAAACAAAAAATATTCCTGTGAATTGAATGTTGTTCTTCAGTTTTCCACATTAGTATTAGTCAGTCAGTTCCTTAAATATTTAATGTTGTTTTTACAATTTAAAAATAATTATTAGAAAGGTAAAATATCGTGCCATATCGTGCCATAAAAATTAATGAATTCAGAAGAATATCAACCCTCAAGATTTAGCTGTAAAACAAAGCGTAACACAATATTGAGTGATGAGAAAATATATTGCCCTGAACACAAGTAAAAACCGTCGAGCCGTCTGAACTTTGTATATCCTGTAGCATAGGCGAACTGTTGTATTAGTATCAAGTGACGGCAAGAGTGCTTCTCAAACGCGTTTTTCTCCAAACAATGTTTTCACAATGACTCAGAAACTAGTAATCCAGTCGCTTCCAAATGTTGACACGTTTCTATGTGAATATCTTTCATATTATATCCTACAGGACTGGGGGAGTCTGGGGCACATTCGGCACTTTTTGTTTAAAGCTCTATCTCTCAGTACTTATTCTACAGATGTAAAAACATGATGGCTGGTTATTGTCCTCACATCCGCTGAATGTGCCCCAGTCTACCTTATGTTGTGTGACCCCAAGAGTTTGTAACGCCGTGAAATATTGGTCCTAAACCCACCCCTATATATACCGAACATCATATCTCGACTAACGGAGTCGATCTAGACATCTGTGTCCGTCCGTATGTCTATTATAATTTATAAATAACATACATGCCACAGTTATGGGCCAATAGCCTCGAAAATTTGGTCGCACTAGAGGCCACAATAGTGGCCCGAACGTCAAGAAATAATACACAGAGAAAGGGTTCTTACCATAGAATAAGCACGGCAGTGGGTCAAATGGACCTAGAATTTTATGCATAAAATGACAAAATTTTTATTCTGTGACATATGTTTTTACACCTGAAGGACATAGACCCGAGAAGTTGGCAGTAGTATATACAAAAGGAGTGGTTGACCTTAAATGTTATACCAATTATATTGTTGTATGCAATCGGATGTGGGAGTCATACGTAAATATTTACATGGATTCAGATTTTTTTTTCGAGGACGTAAATGTTCGCTATGAAATTTTACTAGCAGTCAGGACTACAGCTATAGTTTTGGCTGGTGATCGGATGATATTCAGGGGAGGATCTCTAATCGTCGAGAGAGTGCAAACATCCCGAAACTTTACGCAGGCTTGGTATAAAGATAGGCAGAAGGTTAGAGTACAGTAGTTCGGCCCGCTCGACTGTACTTCGGAAATTTGTCTACATAGGTCCAAATATTAATATAGCCCCCACAAAATAAATAAATTCGTAGCTACCGTGTGCCTCATCGAAATGTTAGGTTTGGACCCATGTATATTTGTACATATTGTAGAATACAGAAGGAAACGTGATAGACAGATATTTACTTCTGGTGACAAAGTGCTGCGTCGATGTATAGATGTCCATCGGTCCATACACTTCCGTAGACAAAGTAAAGTTTGCAGTTATACTGCGAATGGAAATTAGCGAAAATAGGTTAAGATTTGTCCGAAATTAGATTTAGATACAGTTTATAATTCTACGATGTTTGGTATTATGCGATTTATCGACCCACGTATGGAAATATCACCCACAAAAGGTACCAGGAAATATTCGGTATTTTGGGCTCGATTTTCTGTTAAATAATATCAATTTTTTTCGCTTTCTAAGTTGTATGTATTTTCGATGAATTTGATGTAAATGCAGCATCAAAAAACCAAAGTTTTTCGGGTTGACACTGAATTGATATTTTTGGAACGTTTTTCAATCGAATTTGGATTCAATTTGATTTTTCTGGTTTTCCAAGGGTTTCAAATCTTGCTACCGAAAATTATTGGTATAGCTCCGATATAGCGGTACCAACCCACCGACAGAAAATGCCAGTATATTTTCCCGAATATTGGAGGGTAAAACATCTTTTTGCGAAAATTGTCTTTGGTCCAATTATTGATATAATCTTCACAAAAAATCGTAACTGCCATATGTTTCATTAAAATATAAATATCAATGCGTATACCTAAAATAAAATTGTTATTTCTTTTTTTCGGAAAAATCACCAAAATTCCTCACATCAGTAGATTTTAGAAAGTTGGTATTAATGGAAAAAGCACTCACCACCAAATTCTCTCTATAACCGAATAAATTAAATCAATAGCTGTAATATTATAGTAAATCAAGCGAAAAAGCTTTATGTTCGGCCGGGCCGAACTTTGGATACCCTCTTCCATAGATATACTGACAGGTACTTGAAATGAAAATATGGGGGAAAATACCAAAAAGTGGACCTATACCGACATTCCTACAATTCGATTATGTAAACCATAATACAAATTTCAGAAATTTTTAATGGATAATTAAACCTTCAGCCTTATGGCTAATGAGGGTGTATACACTTTGACACTGTGAAAATGTGCCTCATCGAAATATTGGTTCTAGGCCCTATGTTTCTTTGGACCAAATTTGTTTTAGAAAAATTTGATTTCGTCCAAACTTTGCCCATCTTATTATTTCTTCCAAACCTAGCTCAAGTTCGAAGATGGGGAATATCGGTCCACTCCTTCTGGTACCTCCCACATAGGGACTAGGTCTAAATGCGGGTTATAGTTCACATATAATTCATTATCGAACCTTATGTTTTATCTTGATATCCTCCACTGATGAAATGATTACAACATAGTCTTAGAACCAAACCCTAAAGGCGGAACAAATTAGATAACTATTGTAATATAAGAAAGGAGGTTATATGGGGACTACCCCAAAAAGGGGGCAAATATTAATAATTTTCGGTGGGGAGGTCAAGTTCGAAGATGGGATATATCGGTCCACGTTTAGGCATAGCTCCCATATAACGGTAGCCCCCAATTATCGGTATTTTGCGGTTCTCGATCGCGTTTTTCAACCGAATTCGCTGAATTTTGGTACATTGGGTTCCTATTGGATACTAAATGCCTCCACAAAAAAACTGTATATATAGGTCCACTTTTTCTGATAGCCCCATATAACGGTACATCCTAATTTTCAGTATTTTGGGGTTTTTATCGTATTTTTCCACCGAATTAGCTGTAGTTTAGTATTTTGAGTTGTTAATAGGTACCAAATCACTCCATAAAAAATTATGAAAATAGGTAAATTTTTTTCGGATAGTCCCTATGCAAAATTTCAGAACCCTATCTCAATTCCTTCAGAAGATAGCGTGATTATAACAGACCGACGGACGGACATGGCTAGATCTTCTTAGAATTTTACCCTAATCACGAATATATATACTTTATAAGGTCGGAAATGAATATTTCGATTAGTTACAAACGGAATGACAACATTAATATACCCTCCATACCATGGTGGAGGGTATAAAAACACACATAAAATATGCACACACATATGGACGTATAAGTGTTGACAACACTCATACACACTATGGCACAGTGGTAATTTTAGAACATATCGAAAAGAGCGGTGGGATTGTTTTGGTAAAAATTTGCTGCTCCAAATTGCAGTATTATTATGTTTTTAGCCGAATTTTTCATCAAAGTGGTAATAATTTGGCTTATCGGATTCCTGGCGAATAAAAATTTATTTTAAAATAAAAAATGTAAAAAGGTTTTCTTTTTGGTATGTTTGGAACATAAATTTTTCAAAGCAATATTAAAGACCCCGACCGGCGTAGGACAATAGTTTTTATATTCAGCATCATACAGGTTTCCGTCTAAAATATCTGCAGATAAGAATATGTACAAATTTGGCAAAAAAAAATCCTCGAAATTTATATATGTCGTATAAAATCCCATCTTCCTTTCGATTGATATTGGATTAAACAATTTTCTCATTTTCGGTAAAAAGAGTAAGATGTGCAAAGTTTTAAACTAACCGAATATTCTAAATATGAAATTTTTTTGTTGGGGGCATCATAAGGGAAAGATAATTCCCATCTTCCAACATTATACGAGGCTTGGTTGAAATATTTAGTTTTGTAGTGGGTTCGTTGGGACGTATTAATACTGACAACACTCATACTCACCATGGCAATTTTACATGTCGATAGAAATGAAATGGTGCAATTATATTATAAAAATTGTATTCTCTAATTTGTTCAAATCCACAGAATTCTAACATGAACCATTCAACATTGCTATTGAATATTTTTCGTATATCATAAAGTAAAATAAACACTTTTTTTAAATTCCTTCTTCTTTAAGTTATTTTTATGCTAATGAATATTAACACATTCTGTTTTTTCTTTTCCTTCTTCTCTCCCCCTGCAATACTTTCATGCAACACATCATCCAATGGTGGACATAAATATGGTTATGGATCTGGTAAAATGACAATCTACGTACACATGTGACAATGGCACGTATGCATATGTGGCTATTTATAAATGTACATTTGTATTGGTGTCTTGTTGTGGAAACCGAAAATGAATCTGCGTTTGCTGTGTTATTGCTATTCTGCATTAAAATAATTACAAAAAAACAAAACCGTCAATGTTGTGTTGTTAACTGCGGCTCATTTTCTTCTTGAACGACAACAACAAAAACAATAATATTGTTATTATCATCATCATGGCCAATGGTATCCTGAACGTTGGACGTTATTTAAAATACCACCAACATTGTCGTCATCATCAACGCCTCATCATCTTTATGGTTGCTGCGGTTATGCCTGCCGTTGATATAATGCGTACGTCATTGTCGTCGTTATTGTTGTTGTCATGATTACCACTCTTCTCATTTGAATTGTCGAAAAAAAAATAAAATAATGACAACATGCTGGAAATGCAGATTTCTCCCGGAATAACATATCATTGGTACATCAGAGCCATTTTCGTGGACAAAATAACTTACTGGAATTGGATTTATCGAAAAATAAAATCATCACAATGGCAAGTTCGGTATTTTGTAATTTAACGGTAAGTAGAAATGAAAAAACATAAAATAAAGAAAATTTTATTATTTACATTGGTACACTGATCCTTAGCTAGGTGGGCGAAATGTCCCATTGCCTCATGGCGTCTGGACCATATTCAATAGCTTGAATACATATTTATGATGTATATTTTTAATGCAGAGAATATGAAAATATCAATCGAGTCAACTTTATAGTAGTACGGTGCCGACCATTAATGGCCTACACTACTGTCACGGATTTCTAACATTGTGCAGATCTACATTCCGAACCTGTGCAATATTTCGGGATATTTGCACCCTCTTGACCGATTAAAGGTCAAAAGACTCTCCTTTTTATGTGTCACATATTCCGAAATTTGTTTATTCAGGGCAAACATTTACGCCAGAACAAGCAGATTTGTTAACACTCTTGGATATACTGCCAACTCTTCCGATGTACATCCTTCAGGAGTAAATATGAACACCTTAGAATGCAAATTTTGTCTTTATACCCTCCACAGGGTATTATGTCTTTGTGCCTATGTTTGTAACAGGCAAAAGAAAACGAGATAGACACATCGCTACTTTCGAGAATATACATAGATTCTCTTTATAATCGATTTATGCATGTCCCTGCGCCTTTCTGTCTGTCTGTCTGTCCATGTTAAATTGTAAACAAAGTACAGATCGCATTTATGATTCGAATTGGAAGAAATTTGGCACAGCTCATTTATTTGGCGCCCAAGGACGAACCCTAATGACATTGGGAAAATCGGTTCAGATTTTGATATATCTCCTATATGTATTTTCGTCCGATTTTAGGTATTTCATGCACCAAAGTCCTTATATATCTTTCGATTTGCTCGAAATTTGGCACAGCGTACTGAACTAAGCCTAGAATCATGTGTGCTAAGTTTCGTGAAAATCGGCTCAGATTTAGATATAGCTCTCATATGTATTTTCGTCCGATTTAAGGTAAATGGTGCACCAAAGTCCCTATATATCTCTAGATTTGTACTAAATTTTACACAGCATACTGAATTGAGTCTAGAATTATGTGTGCTAAGTTTCGTAAAAATCGGTTCAGATATAGATATAGCTCACATACATATTTTTGTCCGATTTAATGTAAATGGTGCAAGTCCCCATATATCTTCCGAATTTTGCATAGGATACTTAATTAGGTCCAGAATAATGTGTGCAAATTTTCGTGAAAATCGGATCAGATTTAGATATAGCTCCCACATATATATATCCGTCCGATTTAATGTAAATGGTACATTAAACTCCTAAAGTCTGTCCGATTGTCACAAACTTTTGCACAACGTATCAAACTGAGACAAGAATGGCCGTGTGCGAAATTCCTTATATATCTTCCGATTTGAACGAAATTTGGCATAGGATACAGAATTTGATCCAGAATAATGTGTGATAATTTTCCTGAAAATCCGTTCAGATTTAGATACAGCTTCCATATATACTTTCGTCCGATTTAATATAAATGGTTCACCAAAGTCCCTATATATCTTTCGATTTGCACGAAATTTGGCGCAGCGTAAGGAATAAGGTATAGAATGATGTGTGTTAAGTTTTCTGAAAATCGATTCAGATTTAGATATAGCTCTCATATGTATTTTCGTCCGATTTAAGGTAAATGGTGCACCAAAGTCCCTATATATCTTCCGATTTGCACGAAATTTGGCACAGCGTAAGGAAGTAGGTATAGAATGATGTGTGCCAAGTTTCATAAAAATCGGTTCAGATTTGGATATAGCTCCCATATATATTTTCGTCCGATTTAAGGTAAATGGTGTACCAAAGTCCCTATATATCTTTCGATTTGCACGAAATTTGGCATAGCGTACTGAATTAAATCTAGAACGATGTTTGTTAAATTTTGTGAAAATCGGTTCAGATTTAGATTTAGCTCCCATATATATTTTCGTCCGATTTTAGGTAACTAGTGCACCAAAGTCCCTTTATATCCTTTGATTTGCATGGAATTTGGCATAGCGTATTGAGTTGAGTCTAGAGTGATGAGTGGTGAGTTTAACAACGTGGCGTACCGAATAGCATGTATCAATTTTGCTATAAATCGTTTTCCATAAATTTTCCCCATGTTACGCAGACGGCTCTAAATCTGCTCGAATGAAATTAAAGCTAGGGTAGGTTGGAGTAAGAGGGAACATAGACATGCAATTTGGCACAACGCACTAAATTAAGCCTAGAATCATCTGTGATAAGTTTCGTGAAAATCGGTTCTGATTTAGATATAGCTCTCATATGTATTTTCGTCCGATTTAAGGTAAATGGTGGACCAAAGTCCCCATATATCTCTCGATTTGTACTAAATTTTACAGAGTATACTGAATTGAGTCTAGTATTATGTGTGCTAAGTTTCGTAAAAATCTGTTCAGATTTAGATATATCTCCCATACATATTTTTGTCCGATTTAATGTAAATAGTGCACCAAAGTCCCTACATATCTTTCGACTTGGCACAGCGTAAGGAAGTAGGTATAGAATGATGTGTGTTAAGTTTCCTGAAAATCCGTTCAGATTTAGATACAGTTCTCATATATACTTTCGTCCGATTTAATATAAATGGTTCACCAAAGTCCCTATATATCTTCCGATTTGCATGAAATTTGGCACAGCGTAATGAATTAGGTCTAGAATGATGTGTGTTTTTCCTGAAAATATTTTTAACAATGAAAAATTTATATCGGTTGCAGAATGACATGTTTATGGATCCAATTTCATTTTAAAAAATGCGACGTCATAAATATACCCTGCTTTCCTTACTGGTTTTCAATATTGCCGGTCTCCGTCAAAACAGTCACGTTTATTCTTAGGACAGATCCTCTTCCCCATGTAAATTTTTCAGTTCTTCATTGTGGCCTCTGAGCGCCAAGTGATAAAAATAAAATAATTGGTCCATCCCATCCCCTTAACATTAACCGATCTAAGCAATTGCCTTTGAAAAATGGGTCTATCCTATGCCATCAAAAATTCTCCTCAACATTTTTTCTTAACGTTTATCAAAATTTCCACTTCTGAAGTTATGAACACCAATGTCATGCACAACGTTTTTATACCAAATTTGCATTGGATAAAAGGACTATCGTTATCTGCAAATAATGAATAAATTGCAATCAGAAGAAGAAGAAGAACAAAAAAATATAACAGCTGCGACAACATACCACACAACATGATATCAGCTGCATTCTTTTACTAATAAGATCATTTCACGCCACCTCAACAAATTCCATTCATGTATCCTGCAATTTTCAGTATGCATACATGTCCTTGCATTTTACCAAAGGACCTTTTCACAAACAAAATAACCAAAAATATGTAAGTCCTCACTTCCCTGCATGACAGCTTTGGCTGTTGCTGAAGTATACAAAGAAATAATTCAGTGCGGTACAAAATAAGGACGAGATAAAAAAATCCTTAATATCTTGATATTGTTTTCTGAAAATGAGATTTAATGCAACTGCTAAGGGATTTTTTCAATTTACTGACAATATTAAATCATTCTCGTTTATCTTCATAACATTGTCGCACACTCGGCAAGTATGTTCTTCAATGTTTTCGTTCTTTTTTTGGTGGTGGTGGCAAAGAATGCAGAAAACAAATTTTAATCCTTACAAAAAAAGTTTTTTGGTTGGTTGAGTGTTGGTGTGTGTGTGTACATGCGTGTGTGTGTGTGTGGAAAACTTTCAAGTATATTAAGGGCATTTTTTCAATTCTTCTCTCGTTTTCGCACTGTGTTATTTATGAGTAAAGCTTCTGGGTAAAATGTTCAGATTATGTTGTGCACTTTGCACCAGGAATCCTAGGGAAAAAAACGCCAACCAAAGAAAGTTGTTGATGTTCTGTCTTTATTTGTTTGTGTGTTTATTTCTCATTTTTTCTGGGTAAATGTATGACCCAATTAAAGTACATAAGTAGAAGTTTAAACTATTTTGTGTGTTCTTTTCGTAAAAACTTTACAATTTAACAATTAAGTGTTTGGTAGAAAAGCAACAACTATGTAGATGGGATATGAAAATCTTGTCCTTACAGACAAGAAATTTTACTTTACTGTGAATTTTCCAAAGTGAGGAGTGGATTTTGTGTAATTAAGGTATACATGTGTGTAAATAAACTATGCAATAATTTAGCTAAAAAAATAATTTCAAAAAAATCTATTAAGCTTAGATTTTTTTGAAATTATTTTTTTAGCTAAATTAGTCCTTCAATAACATGTATTTTAAAATCAAGGTTTAATGATAGCCCTTGAATAAATGATAAAAAATCAAAGCTTAATGATAGTCCATTTTAAAACCAGTAAGTAAGAAGTGAAGTCGGACTGGGCCGACTATACGCTACCCTTCACCAATTTGGGTATATTCTACATAGGTATCCTTACATTTGTATGTCAACGTTCCTTCGAAGGAACATACTCATGTCTTTCTGCAAGATATGATAAATTTAATTTCATGGGACAAATTTATGGAAAACGATTTGTAGCAAAATTGATATACGCCATTCGGCACGCCGCACTGTTAAAACTTTAATTTCAATCAGACAGCCATGCTATGGTTGCATCTACACAAATTTCAACAAAACCCAATAACGCCATTCATGTCTCAATTGCATGCGTTGTTAAAAATTTGTTCAGTTAATCGGACAAACATTGGGAATTTTTTGCACCATTTATGTAAAATCGGACGGAAATATATATGGGAGCTATACCTAAATCTGAACGGATCTACATGAAACTTAGCACACATCATTCTAGACTCAATTCAATACGCTATTCCAAATTTCGTGCAAATCGAAGAGCATATAGGGTCTTTGGTGAACCATTTACATTAAGTCGGACGAAACTATATATAAAGGAGCTATATCTAAAACTGAACCGATTTTCACGAAACTCAGCACACATCATTATATACTTAATTGAGTACGTTTTGCCAAATTTAGTGCAAATCCAAGGATATATAGGGACTTTGGTGCGCTACCTAAAATCGGACGAAAATAAATATGCGAGCTATATCTAAATCTGAATCGATTTTCACGAAACTTAGCACACGAAAATGTACATGGGAGCTATATTTAAATCTGAATCGATTTTCACGAAACATAGCACACGTCATTCTAGGCTTAGTTCAGTACGCTATGCCAAATCTCGTGCAAATCGAATCATATTTAGAGACTTTGGTGCACCATTTACCCTAAATCGGACGAAAATATATCTGAAGTGATTTTCACGGAACTTTGCACACATTGTTCTAGGCTTCATTTAATACGTTGTGCCAAATTTTGTTCAAATCGAAAAATATAAAGGGTGAGATAAAAAAAACTGCAACAAAGCCAAGCGCCATAATTTTTCCACTTTTTTAATTTTATTTAATGAAAGCCAAAATGTCGGAGATAGCGTCAAATTTTAGAATAATTGTGATTTCTTCAAATTGGTCACCTTTGAAACCATCAAACGCTGCCGGATTTTTGCTCTGCGGTAGGTGCCAAGGTGCAAGGTGCCAACCTTGCTTTCCAAAATACTCCATACACAATAGTCCAACGGATTAGTATCATGAGATGTTGGTGGCCATTATGCGCTGGAAATGAAGCGAGGAATGAGCTGTGCCAAATTTTATCAAATTCGAATCATAAATGCGACCTGTACTCTGTTTACAATTTAACATGGACAGACAGACGGACGGACATGCATATTCTTAAAGGAAACCATGTATCTCGTTTCCTTTTGCATGTTACAAACATATTCACAAAGAATAAGTATAAAAATCCACGCCGGTTGATAGTCCTTGAAATATTTAAAAGAAAACCTCGCCTATTTATAGACCTTGAAATAAATATTTAAAAAACTCCACACATATTTAAAACAAGTGAGCGGAGCAGTATAGTCGGACGTGGCCGACCATACAACTACCACAGAACTCTAATTTTCTGCGAAGTTTTATTCCGAGCCTGGGCAATAGTTCGTGTTAGCTGCACCCTCCTTCCCGATAGAAGGCCAACAGCACCTCTTCTACCTATTTGTCCATATTACTTTCACCGAAGGTTGTGTTGTGATGTTCGGCTTATAATTGTGGACTATACATTGACCAGAAAAACAAAACATACAAAACCAATATGGTCCACTTCATTTTGGTCCACTTCATTCCAAAATTATTATCTGATCATCACCGAAAATTATAGGCGTTGTCCTCGACCATAACCGGAACCTCATGAAAAATTTCAAAGCGATCAGCGCTAATTTCCGCCCTCTAGTGTGGTAATGGTTTATTAAATAATATCTGAATACGTAAGGACCTGTAAACATTTACGTGTAACTCCGAGTACATACGACAATACAACTGGTATCACTTTAAGAGCCAACCACTCCTCTTGTATATACTATCACCTTCTCTGGTCTATGTCCTTCAGGAGTACATATATACGCTAGAGAATACAAATTTTGTCATTTTTCACACAAAAGTCTGCGTTCCATTGGACCCGCTAAATATCGACCGATCTTTATCAAAATAGGCACGCTTATTCTTTGGCCCGATCCCCTTCTCCAAGTAAAAATTCGCGATGTTTGGGCCATAATTGCGGCCTCTAGAGCGACCAGAAAAATCGACAAAAATTAAGTATTTGGTATATTTCATTCCCTAAATATTAACCGATCTTTATCGAAAATAATACGGGTCTTCATTGGCCAGAACCCATCCTACATGCAAAATTTCCTGAAGATTGGTCCATAACTGTGGCCTGTATCGTGTTTACAAATTATAATGGACAGACGGACGGACGGACACACATGTCTAGATCGACTCAGCTATTCGAGATATGACGATCGGTATACTTAAAGGTGGGTCCAGGACTAATATATCACGGCGTTACAAACTTTTGGGGCTGCATAAAGCTATAATACCCTGACAACATAGTTGTGTAGGGTATAAATATATATTTGAAAAAATCTACGCCAATTTATTGTCCTTGAAAAAAATGTGTTAAAAATCCACGCCTATTTATAGTCCTTAAAAAAATATTTTAAAAAAATTTACGACTATTTAAAATCTTTGAAAAAAATTATTTTAAACATCCACGCATATTTATAATCCTTGGAAAACATATTTTAAAAATCCACGCCAATTGTAAGCCCTTGAAAAATGTATTTTATTGTATTACGAAATAATCGCTTACGGATAGTTCATCAATATTTTACAAAAATTTTACGCTTAGTGATTGTCCTTGGGAAAATAAATATTTCTGTGTTTATTGATATTTCTTTAAAAAATATATATTTTTTTTAATCCACTCTCATTGAAATTTCTTCTATAAATATTTTTAGATTAAGTTTTTTTTTCATGCCAACATTTTTGTAATCTTTTTTTTTCACCGAATTTCTTACACTTCTCCATCATCTTTGCATCTTTTCAGGAGTTACGACGCCTCAATTTGGCTGATAATTCAATTGGGGAATTGGTGCAACGCATATTTTTCATGTTAAGCAAATTGAAATATCTGGATTTGAGTGGTAATCCGTTGCAAGAGCTGCCACCAGATGTCTTTCGCGATGTGCCTGTAAGTTTTCCTTACCAATAATAAAAAAAAATGAAAACGAAATTCTTCAGCATTCCAAATAATGACAATGTAATATTTTTTCTCATTCTTCTTGTACAAAAATTCTTCTTCTTTTTTTTATTGAACAGCAACTGAAAGTATTCAAATGCCGCAACTGTCAATTGAAGAAAATCAATCCACAGCTATACAATTTATTACCACAATTGACTGAACTCGATTTGGGAAGAAATGAGGTATGAAATGTAAAAAAATAAAATGAAATGACTAAAATATTAGATTTGAAATATTTTCCCGATAATGTACAAAATTTGCCATTTTTTTAATTCTATTTTTTCTCCTTTTTGTGGCTTACAGTTTAAATTTCTTGACAAGGATGAATTTCGTGACATCAAACATTTAAGGAAACTTCAATTGGACGGTAATCAATTGTCTGTGGTTGTCGATGAACTATTCCGTTCACAGAAAAATCTTCAACATTTGGGTAAGTTTTCCTTTGACGGGGAATTCAAACACTGACAAACCATAATGTGAAAAACCCAACGGCCAATTTTTCGTTGAAGACCAAACCAAACTAAGTCTCTAAGAATAGAGAACAAATTTTGTGTTGACACAAAGTTTTCGCATAAGAAATTATTTTTAAGGATTTCGTTAGAAGTTTTTAAATAATTTTTGTTGTATGTGAATATTCGGTTGGGTTTTGGTTTGCCATTTTGGAGTTTTTCGAAAATTTTGGTTTGTGGCAAAATTTTTGAACAAGGCACAGTAGGTCATAAATAAATAATAATAAATATTGTTGGTCCTTAAAAATAGGTTTAAACCAGTAAGGAAAGTAGTAAAGTCGGACGGGGCCGACTATATGATACCCTTCACCATGTTGGGTATATTCAACGATTGAATCCTAACAGACGTCAAATTTTTGAAGGACCAGGGACAAAATTATGTAAATCAATTTAAATCTTAACCGATTTCAACTAAACTTGCCACACAATATGTTATAGTAACTTCAGTACGTAGTGCAAAATTTTGTGCCGATTGGACCCACCTTGGTGAAGCATTGATATCCAACTTCAAGGTTATTCTAACTCCAGTACTTTGTGCAAAATTAGTGTCAATTTTGTGTAAAATCGGATGTCACATTTTACATTAAATCGGACAAAAATATACATGGGGGCTATATCTAAATCTCGACCGATTTTCACGAAAGTAAACATACATCATTCTAGACCTAAATCATCACGATATGCCAAATTTCGTGGAAATCGTAGGATATATAGGGAATTTAGTACACCATTTACATAAAATCGGACGAAACTATATATGGGAGCTATATCTAAATCTGAACCGATTTTCTCGGAACTTGGTACATATCATTCTGGACCTAATTCAGTACTCTATGCCAAATTTCATGCAAATCGAATTATATATATGGACTTTGGCGCACCATTAACCTTAAATCGGACGAAACTATATATGGGAGCTATATCTAAATCTGAACCGATTTTCTCGAAACGTGGCACACATCATTCTGCACCTAATTCAGTACTCTATGCCAAATTTCGTGCAAATCGAATGATTTTCAGGGACTTTGGTGCACCATTTGCCTAAAATCGTGCGAAACTATATATGGGAGCTATATCTAAATCTGAACCGATTTGCAAGAAATTTTACACACATCATTCTAGATTTAATCCAGTTCGCAATGCCAAATTTCGTGCAAATCAGATGATATATAGGGACTTTGGCACACCATTTACCTTAAATCGGACGAAACTATATATGGCAGCTATATCTAAATCTAACCCGATTTTCACGAAACTTAGCACACATCATTCTGCACCTAATTCAGTACTCTGTGCCAAGTTTCGTGCATATCGAAAGATATAGAGGGACTTTGGTGCCCCATTTACCTTAAATCGGACGAAAATATATATGGGAGCTATATCTAAATCTGATCCGATTTTCTCGAAACTTGGCACACACCATTCTGCACCTAATTCAGTACTCTGTGCCAAGTTTCGTGCATATCGAAAGATATAGAGGGACTTTGGTGCCCCATTTACCTTAAATCGGACGAAACTATATATGGGAGCTATATCTAAATCTGAACCGATTATTTCCAATTTAAATAGGGTTCGTCCTTCGACCAAATAAGTGACTTGTGCCAAATTTCATCTAAATCGGATCATTAATGCGACCTATATTTTGTTTACAATTTAACATCTACAGACGGACGGACGGACATGCATAAATCGACTCAGAAAGTGATTCTATGCATATTCTCAAAAGGAACCATGTGTCTATCTCGTTTCCTTTTGCCTGTTACAAACATATGCACAAAGACATAATACACTGTACCACAGTGTGGTGAAGGGTATAAAAATCCACGCTTATTGATAGTCTATTAAAAAATATTTTTAAAAAATTCCACGCTTTAAAAAAAAAATATTTTTAAAAAACCACGCTTAGTTATAGTCCTTTAAAAATTATTTAAAAAAATCCACGCTTAATAACAGTCCTTGACAAAGTATTGTTAAAAAATTCACGTTTATCCTTTTAAATTTTGTTTACTTAAATAGTTTTTAAAGCACTGTGCCTGTGTTCCATTACTCCGGCCACTTTTAACAAATCTTTCAAATTTACAAAAATCTTTTTCTTATGTTAACCCTCTTTTCTCTTCTTTACATACCATTTCAAACGTATTCTTATTGTTGTTGTTGCTCTCTCTCTCTTCATTTACAGATTTGTCCTACAATCGTTTGGCCAAAGTTCCCAGCGATTCATTTCTAAGTTTGACTAATTTGACTTTTCTGGATTTGTCGTATAACAAATTGGTGCGTTTAGAACCGCAGTCAGTGAGGCGTCTCAGCCATTTGCAAACTCTGAATATAAGTGGCAACGTGCACATGAATCTCAATGAAATACGAGAGACATTTGATGTAAGTAAAACATGAAAAGTTAAGAGCCAAAAAACCAACAAAAAATAACATCATCGCCATCACCACACTACTAAGTAACATGGCAGACAATCACACTCACACATACTAACCACACACACACTTAAACACAATAAGAAAAATCACCATGAAAACCTTTTATCCATTGTCCTTCCTTCCATTGGGGGAGAGAAAACGAAAAAAAAAACAAATCAACTCATCGTAGAGACAGTTGTTGAAATACCAGAAATCCGATATAAAAATCTAATGTCACCGGAATAAAGAAATTAGAAGAACCATTTTCGAACAACAACAACAATTGTCCAGTAAAAATCAGGGCGAATATCCTTAGAAACCAAGAAATATGAGATGTCGGATTTTTTTGCGTCTGTGGTCATTTAAATGTTGACAACACTTGCATATGATTTGAGGTTATCAAATGGGTTTTTTTTCTCTGTGGGAAGAAGGAAATTATATTAAATTTCAAAACGATGATTGCTAACAGCTTGAAGTTGTCACAGGAAAAATAGATTTGATATAAAGTTTGGATGTGAAAAAAAGATTCAATGGGAGTTTCATAGATATAATGGTCTGACCAAGAACTTGGAGAATTAATTTAAGGATGAAAGCAAATACAAATTGCGTTATGTCCAAAATAAAAGTTCGGTAGGATTTCAAGGATGTTGGAGGTAAATGAACAGAACTTTAGTAGGCTTCTATATATAAAAGATAAATAATGTTGTGAAACATTAAGGGCACTTTCAACCGCATTTAATGCAATTTTGTATCTTGGGCTTTCATTGGGTAGCAAGTCTTCGTCATAAAAATATAAATTTTGGTGCACTTTTTAGGGTAACCTCCAAAAAACGGAATCTCCAAAATTTCCATGTTTTGGTGAGTTTGAAACGTCTTTCAACTAACTCTAATTTTATATTTTGGAATTTTGCAGGTAGAAAATCTCTGTACAAATAATTGTGAGTGAAGCAATATACATCTAAGTCTGTTTTTTACACGGTCTTTTTGTACACTTTTTGAAAATTGAATATTTATAATTTTTAAGACGATTTTATTTCATTTAGCACGATTTGAAATTTTATGTACTTAATTTTTTTGTCAAATTTAATTTTTGCGAAGTATGTTCATATTACAAAAAAGTGTTTATGAAAGAAAAAAGTCTGAAACCATCGATAGTATCGATAGTTTTCGAACACTAGCTTAAAGATTTAAGTGAATTCCCCTTTAGCGCGTACAAACAATTTTTACTGGTCAAAGCAAATGTGAATAGCACTAATTTAGGGGAATTCCCTTTATCTGTAAGATCAATGTCTTTTTTACACGGCTTCTTCTGGAACCAATCTACCGTGTAAAAACAGACTTAGGTGTAGTCGGACGGGGCCGACAATATGATATCCTTCCTTCCACGAAAATTTAACTTTCTTTGGTTCTATATTCTGAGCTTGGGCAATATTCCACGATATTTGCACCCTCTTGACCGACTAGAGACCAACAAATATTACTAATATGATTGTCCAGATTCCCTTCACAGTGGGTTGTGTTGTGTTGTTCGGCTTTTAAATGTGATCGTCTCGAAAAAAACACAAAAATTAAGTTTTCGGTGCACTTCATCCCAAAATTATTATCTGATCATCACCGAAAATTTTGGTTCATTTCATAACCTAAATATTAACCGGTCTTTACCAAAAACAATAGGAGTCATTCTTCGTGCAGATTGGTCCATAACTGTGGTCTGTATCGTGGAAAAGGAAATCTTTTTGATCCATAATTGTGGCCTATAATTTATTTGCTGGCAGTATTATTGAAAATGAAACGTAAATGACATAGCCCCTTTATATAAGGGTCCCCCTAAATTTTCAGTATTTTTTAAAGTTTTAGACACATTTTTCCTGTAATTTCTTATTCCTTATATTCGAAAAATATGTTTGTAGAAAATAGCCAGAAGATGAACTCGAACTATGTACATTATATAGAGAAGGTTTATGTCTCAAAGTGACCTAATTTGGCATTTCCGATTGAATTTTCCACAGCCCACCAAATTGAACGTAGAATGATTTTTATTAAGATTTGTCGAACTCGGTCGAGATGTAGACATAGTTCCAATATATATATATATATATATATATAAATTATCCCGATGGATATAATGTCTTTGTGCATATTATAGTAACAAACAAAAGAAAACGAGACCCTTGGTTCCATTTGAGAATATGCATAGAATCACTTTCTGTGTCGATTTATGCACGATAAATTTTAAATAAAGTGCAGTTAGCATTTATGGTTCGAATGAAATTAAATTTGGCACAGCTCGATTTTTAGGCCGAATGACGTACCGTATAAAAATTGGAACCAGTAAGGAAAGCAGTAAAGTCGGACTGGGCCGTCTATATGATACCTTTCACCACTTTGGGTATATTTTACATTTATGTCGTAACAGACGTCGGGTTTTTGTTATATTTCTATATCTGAACCGATTTCAGGGAAACTTGCCAGAGACTTATGTATATTATTTCAGTACGTTGTGTCAATTGGCCTAGCTATGGCCTTTTCACGAAGCATAGCAACATCATTCTAGACTTAATTCAGTACGCTATGCCAAAATTTATGCAAATCAAAAGATTTCCAGGGACTTTAGTGGACTAGTTACCTAAAATCAGAAGAAGATACATATGGGAGCTATATCTAAATCTGAACCGATTTTCACGAAACTTTGCACACATCATTCAGTACGCTATGCCAAATTTCGTGCAAATCGAAAGATTTATAGGGACTTTGGTACACCATTTGCATTATATCGGACAAAAACATATATAAAACTATATCTAAATCTGAACCGATTTTCAGGAAACTTTGCACACATCATTCTGGACTTAATTCAGTACGCTATGCTAAATTTCGTGCAAATCGAAAGATATATAGAGACTTTAGCACACCATTTACATGAAATCAGACGAAAATATATATGGGAGCTATATCTAAATCTGAACCGATTTTTCCCAATTTCAATAGGGTTCGTCCTTGGGCCGAATAAGTGACCTGTGCCAAATTTTATCCAATTCGGATTATAAATGCGACCTGTACTTTGTTTACAATTTAACATGGACAGACAGACGGACATGCATAAATCGACTCAGAAAGTGATTCAATGCATATTCTCAAAAGGAACCATGGGTCTATCTCGATTATGTTTGCCTGTTACAAACATATGCACAAAGACATAATACCCAGTACCACAGTGTGGTGAAGGGTATAAAAAATCGGTTCAGATTTTGATATACCTCTCATACATAATTTCGTCCGATTTGCTGTAAATGTTACACCAAACTCCCAATGTTTATCTGACCATAATGGACGGTCAATATTTAGCGGGTCAAATGGGCCCTGACTTTTGTGTGAAAAATGACAAAATTTGTATTCTATAGCGTATATATTTTCCCCTGAAGGAGATAGAGCCGATAAGTTGATAGTATATCCAAGAGGAGTGGTTGACCTTTAAATTGATACCAATTTTATTGCCGTATGTACTCGGGTGTGTGAGTTACACTTAAATATTTACAGGTGCTTACGTATTCAGTTATTATTTAGTAACCCATTACCACACTAGATGGCGGAAATATAGCTCGGATCGCTTTTAAATGTTTTATGAGGTTCCAGTTATGGTCAAGGACAACGCCTATAGTTTTCGGTGAGGATCAGATAATAATTTTAGGATGAATGGATCGAAAACTTTTTTTGGTTTTTTCGAGTCGATCTATAGGCCGCTGTTGAAAGCCGAACATTTCAACCCACGGTGAAGGGAATCTGGACAAGTAATTAGAAGTACTGTACTAAATATTAGTAATATTTGTTGGCCTCTAGTCGGTCAAGAGGGTGCAAATATCGCGAAATATTGCCCAGGCTCCGAATATAGAACCGCAGAAAATTAGATTTTCGTGGAGGTTGTGTAGGGTATCACATGGTCGGCTCCGTCCGACTATACTGCTTCGCTCACTGGTTTTAATTGTACTAACTTAGCTTCCATATATATTTTTTACCGTTTTTATTTAAATGATGCACCAATTTCCCAAAGCTTGACCGAGTGAAGAAATTTTGATTAGCTTTCCGAATTAAGACCCGGTTTATTGTTAAATATAGCTTTCATATTTGGTCGTCAAATATTTGTCCAAATGGTTAGCCAAACGCACAAAGTACCAAATAAATCGTATAATGTTCGACTTTCACGAAATTTTTCACAAAGTACCAAATTGAGCATAGGTGGCCATCGTTGTGCATTTTGCAATCTAAGTTTATGTAATTTCGCAATTTTGTTTCTCAAAGTTCCCCTATAAATGTCCCCTTCAGATATTTCGCAGTAGCTGAAATTTGGCTTTGGTATTGAAATAGTCCTCAGACAAATATGTAGGGCTGTATTTTGGCTCCTCTGTGTGGACGGTACAAATAATTTGGCCGAGACTTAACTACCAAAGTTTTAATTTCTTCTGCTACAGTACCTAATTTCTGACACGATTATTTTTTGGCCCGTACCGCTATATCGTGCTGTTTTTAGGGTAAATATTTCAGACAAACACTATAATTCCCCATAAAAATAGAATTTGTATGACATTTAAGGGTACACCCCCCCCCCCCCCTTCACGATTTTTTATTTTTAAGATTTTAAATGCGCTGGTAAATGAATACCAATGCTTGTTATGGTTTGTAACTTTGCACATACATATTTGAAGATTTAAAAAGGAAGAAAAATAATTTACAAAAAAATTTTGTTGTTGTTTTTTGTTATCAAAGAAAAGTCCTTATTTTTGATGGCGGGCATGATAACTCCTCACTGGAATATCGGAATCCGAAAATTCCAACGGTGTTAGAAAGAGTACATGTCTGGCTCTCGCATGAACTAGGATTATTGACCTCGCTCTAAAATTAACAAAATGGTGGACCTTTGAAAAAATATTTTTGGAAAATCGCCGATTTTTTACCAAAAACCAAGATTGGCTTTATCCTAGTTCATACGATAGCTTTACACTCACAGAGAAACGTGTAAAAATTTGAAATCGATTGGGTTATTAGTTTTTGAGTTATCGTGCCCGCCATTCGCAAAAAATGTTTAGAGAAAAACGCGTTTAAAGTTTGAGAAGCCCTTTAGCCGTCATCTTCAAGAGTTCTTGAGATTTTAACTTGAAATTTTGCAGGGACATTCGTGAATTAGTGTAGATTGAATTAGGTCAACAAAAATTTTGACCCCGAGAATTGGGGGGGGGGGTCCCCTTAAAAACATGTCGCTCATTTGCTGCATGATCGGCATAATCGCGATTTTTGTTTTAATAATGCAGAATTCTCCGCTATGTTGTGTCAAAAATCCATATGCATATGAGTCAATTGAAAACTATAAACACATTTTTTGCAAAATAGATTTATTTGATTTATGTCGGTCTTGCAACACATGATGTGGATATGTGGATTTAAGGGGTTTTGAACCCGGTTTGGGGAAAAATAAAAAAGTCTTGAATTGATCACGCTATAACTCATAATTTAGCTCTTCTTCTCTAACCAAAGTCATTTACATTGGAAATATTTTTTGGAACTTCCAACTTTGTTGTCGACTAAAATTTCACACAAAATCTATTATAACAGCGGAATATAGACGTACGAATCCTTTATTTCAATAGAGACTTTGATATCTCTTATAAAAAAGAAATTAAAATTCCAACCACGAATTCCACAAACCAATGATCCTCAAATCAAACTAAATTTTAATAAGCACATGACAATAAAATATTTGGTTAACTTTTTTTCCAAATAAAATCCCTAACCTAATCTCAGTTGGAATACCAGCAAATTAAATAAATATTTATGTATGCCCAATGATAAGAAAAACCACAAAAGTCTTTACGAGAACATTTTGTGTGTGTTTAATAATAAAATATCACTCAATATATTTTCAAACCGTTTTTTGGCAAATTGAAAGCTAAATATGTTTTCCCATGTTAAATGGGATGGGGGGAAGGGAGCAAGATACCTTTTTTGGTAAAACATAAAAAAACATTTTTATACAATACGGTGAGAAAGGTTAACAATAAACTTTTTACAAATCCCATATGGAGTTAAACACACAGAAAACACAGAAAACAACATCATCATCCTCTTAGCAATGGGGGAAAATAAAATCCTGTTAACATTTTATTTTATTTTTTTAAATCTTTTCAAGATTTGTATGCCATGCAAGGAAGCAAGGAGCTGCATAAAACCATACAAAACGATATCATCCATTACAAAAATATTTTCACATACTGTACATATTTATTTTATTATTTTATTTAAGGATATTTACCAATACCAATTCTGTTTTTCTCTTTTTTTGCTTTTTACTCATTGTTGTCTTTATTTATTTTTTTATTTCTGTTTACAGCTATTGCCGCACCTGACACATCTTTCGATTGCCGATATGAATATATTGCCGGTTGGTTTGTTAAATCCATTTAAACATTTACGTTATTTGAATATATCCGGTAATCATTTGGATGTTATGTCCTTGCAAGTCATTGAGCCCTGCCAGGAGCTAGAGGTAAGTTAATGGCCAGTCGCCACACAATGCCATGAGCATGCATACACAATAATTCCCCATGGTAACCACTACCACCAAACGCACAACAACGAGCCACACGAATAATCATAAAGTCAGGGTAAATCATGGTTTGGTGGGGATGATGCACATAAACAATTCCCAACTTTATGAACCAACACACAACACCCACAAGGCCACACTTGGAGGCTGTGCGTGTTCACCACAGATACAAAATATTCGAACATAAGGCCGACTGGCAAGACGAGAGACAGAGAAAACAATAAAATGCAATCATAAAATACTTGAGATATGTGCAAACAGCTTTTTTGTTGTTGTCGTTCTTCTTCTTCTCCTCAGTCACAACTTAACCGATATTTTCCAACATTTGCTGCAAGACACCATCGGATATTTTGCAGCCATTAAAGTCACTTATTTTTCGTTCGTTTCCTTTTTATTTTATTTTATATTATAAATTGTAAATGTGCCGCAAAGACCAAAAACAAAAATGAACGAACGAAGCATGTTATGGTCATAAATCGCATCCAGGCCATAATATGCAAATTATATATTTTCAAAGTCATATAAAAAAACAAATTTAATTTTTTTGTTTGTTTTACACATTTTTTTTTTTTGGGTTATTGTTATTTCGATGGTGTAAAAATCAAGGAAATGTGAACTTAATAGCGATTTATTATGGAAATGTGATATAAAGTAAAGATCTAATGGGTAAAATAGATTTGGTCGTATTTTACACATTAACACCTACAATATTTATAGAACGAAATCAAGAAATTGCTTATTGCACAGTGCATTAATAATTTAAGGGGTGGAAAGTTCCTTATGGAGACGAAACCCCTTGGGAGGTATATTAAGAACCTTAAAAGAAAAATCTGAATTTTTGCTGGTATATCTAAATTTTATAAAGACAATTCTTTATATCTTTTATGTGGCTATTGCAGGTTATTCAGCTTGAAATTGACATATTTGCAGCCAAATCGAATGAGGAATATCATCGTAAAAAATATGTTTTTTTTCTATCTCGAGCCCTTGGGTAGACCTGCAGCCCTTCGGTAGACCTGCAGGCAGGTCTAGTTCGAAGATGGGCTATATCGGTCCACGTTTAGGCATAACAACCCATATAAGGGTCTCTCTCAATTTTCGTTATTTTGTGGGTTTTTCAATCGAATTCCTGAAATTTTGTAAATTGGGTTCTTATTGGATACCAAATGTCTCCATTGCGGGGTTTTGTCCGTATTTTTCGACCGAATTGGCTGTAATTTTGTACTTTGAGTTTTTATTCCCCACTAAAAATTATAAATATGGGTCCATTTATTCGGGGGGTAGCCCCCCTATAAGGGTACCCCCCAAATTCCGGTATTTTGGGGTCTTCAGCGGTTTTAAACTGAATTCGCTGTAATTGGGTATTTTGTAGTCGTATATGGTAACAAATCTTCCTACCAAAAATTATTTATATTCCCCCCTTTTAAGGGTAGTCCCCATATAACCCCCTTTTTATACCCTACACCGCGAAATATTGGTCCTAAACCCACCTTTATGTATACAGATCGTCATATCTCGACTAGCTGAGTCGACATGGGTGTCCGTCCGTCTGTCTGCCCAATGAGGACCCCTATTTTTTTGGTAAAGATCGGTTAATATTTGGAGGATGAAATGGACCAAATACTTAATTTGTGTCTGATTTTCTGGTCGCAGGGAGAAGGGGATCGGGCGTAAGAATAAGCATGACTGTCGTGATAAAGGTCGGTTAATATTTAGCGGGTCAAATGGCCTCTGACTTTAGTGTGAAAAATGAAAAAATTGTATTCTAATGCGTATATATTTAAACCTGAAGGACATAGACCCGAGAAGTTGATAGTATATCCAAGAAGCGGTGGTTGACCTCTTCATTGATACCAATTATAGTGTCGTATGTACTCGGAAATGGGATTTACACTTAAATATTTACAGGTGCTTACGTATACATATATTATTTAATAACCCATTACCATACTATGGGCGAAAATATAGCCCTGATTGCTTTGAAATTTTCGACAAGGATCAAGGTATGGTCAAAGACAACGCCTATGTGATGAATTGGACCGAAAACTTAATTTTGAGTATTTTTTCGAGTATATCTTAAGGCCACAAATCAACATCACAACACAACAACGGTGAAGGGAATCTGTACTGGAATATAAGTACTATTTATACCCTACACAACTATGTGGTCAGGGTATTATAGCTTTGTTTTTGACCTCTAGTCGGTCAAGAGGGTGCAAATATCGCAAAATATTGCCCAAGCTCCGAATATAGAACCACACAAAGTAAAATTTTCGTGTAGATTATTATATGGGCGGCCTCGTCCGACTATACTGATCCACTCACTGGTTCGTTATTATTTTCTTAAACCTAATTAATACAAGTCGTGATTTTTATACCCTTCACTACACTGCGTACAGGGTATTATGTGTTTGTGCATATGTTTGTAACAGGCAAAAGGAAACGAGATAGACACATGGTTCCTTTTGAGAATATGCATAGAATCACTTTTTAAGTCGATTTATGCATGTCCGTCCGTCCGTCCGTCCGTCTGTCCGTCTGTCTGTCCATGTTAAATTGTAAACAAAGTACAGGTCGCATTTATGATCCGAATTGGATGAAATTTGGCATAGGTCACTTATTCGGCCTAAGGACGAACCCTATTGAAATTGGGAAAAATCGGTTCAGATTTAGATATAGCTCCCATATATATATTTAACCGATTTAATGTAAACGGTCCCTATATATCTTTCGATTTGCACGAAATTTGGGACAGCCTAATCATTTACGTCTAGAATGATGTCTGCCAAGTTTCATGAAAATCGGTCCAGATTTAGATATAGCTCCCATATATAGTTTCGTCCGATTTCATGTAAATGGTGCACCAAAGTCCACATATATCTTTCGATTTGCACGAAATTTGGTACAGCCTAATCATTTAGGTCTAGAATGATGTCTGCCAAGTTTCGTGAAAATCGGTCCAGATTTAGATATAGCTCCCATATATAGTTTCGTCCGATTTCATGTAAATGGTGCATCAAAAGTCCCTATATATCTTTCGATTTGCACCAATTTTGGCATAACGTACTGAATTGAGCCTAGAATTATGTCTGCCAAGTTTCGTGAAAATCGGTTCAGATTTAGATATAGCTCCCATATATAGTTTCGTCCGATTTCATGTAAATGGTGCACCAAAGTCCCTATATATCTTTCGATTTCCACGAAATTTGGCATAACGTACTGAATTGAGTCTAGAGTGATGTCTGCCAAGTTTTAAGAAAATCGGTTCAGATTTATATATACCTGCCATCAGGGACGTACGCAGGGGGGAGCCCTGGGGCCCGGGCCCACCCCCCAAAATGAATTTTTTTCACAGTAAATTTATGTTTGCAACAGCGAATTTTTTCATTTTGTACTACCGGGCCTTCCCCGAAATGAAATCCTGTGTACGTTGCTGCCTGCCATATGTAGTTTCCTCCGATTTCAGTAAATGGTGCCCCAAAGTCCCTATATATCTTTCGATTTGCACGAAATTAGGCATATCGTACTGAATTAAGCCTAGAGTGATGTCTGCCAAGTTTCGTGAAAATCGGTCCTGATTTAGATATAGCTCCAATATATAGTTTCGTCCGATTTCATGTAAATGGTGCCCCAAAGTCCCTATATATCTTTCGATTTGCACGAAATTTGGCATAACGTACTGAATTGAGCCTATATATGGGAGCCAAGTTTCGAGAAAATCGGTCTATATAGCTCCCATATATATTTCATGTTAATAGTCCTGTTTAATATACCCATAGTGGTGAAGGGTATCATATAGTCGGCCCCGTCCGACTTTACTACTTTCCTTACTGGTTTTATCTATAAATATTCTGAAATTTTTGGCGGATTCTTAGGAACTCTAATAAATTTCGCATTAGTTGTTGATATTTTAAAAGAATCGGATACGTCTGCAGATTTCATTACACCATACACGTCATTTATTTTGTCTGCTGGCAGATCAAGTTCGATAATGTGCTATATCGGTCCATGTGTTGGCATAGTCCCCAATTGGTACTGCATTTTGGTGGTTTTGAGCAAGGTTTTCAACTGAAATGTCTGTAACTTGGTATTTATAAAATTTGCCTACCAAAAATAATATTTAGTGGTCCACATTTTCGGCTAGATAAAATACTAGCGCATCCCTCTATTGTAATTTTTATCCTCCGCCATAAGGTGAAGTGTATATTAAATTTGTCATTCCGTTTGCAACACCTCGATATATTTACCCCACAAAGTATATATATTCTTGATCAGTAGAGATGGTATTTACCGGGTATTTACCGGGTAAATACCCAAGGGGTGGGTAAATACCGGGTAAATACCCATTTGCGGGTATTTATTTGGGTATTTACTATATTGACTCTGTAATACAACATCTTACACCCTATTTCCAGATTTCTGTTATCAAATCGATTTAGATTGGATAGTTTTACGATACTTTAAAGACGTGGGTAAATACTTGGGTAAATACCCGAGTTTTTACCCAAAAATTGGGTATAAACTCATTAACTGCCGAACCACTTGACATAGGCGGCCAAAACTTTGCACACATGTTTCTAATGTCAAAGCAAATATAGAAATCTAACATGGGGTCCCTGGGTCCAAGTTTTGATATAGCCCCCATATAACCATATCTCCCGATTTAAGGTATTTTTTGTTTATTAGACACATTTTACAACCAAATTGGCTGTAATTTGGCACAGAGTGCTCTTTTTGGGTACAAAATGTCCATGCCAAATTTTATGTATGTAGGTCCACGTTTACTGGTAGCCCCCATACAAAGGTACCCCTATTTTGAGTATTTACCCAAAAATTGGGTATAAACTCATTAACTGCCGAACCACTTGGCATAGGCGGCCAAAACTTTGCACACATGTTTCTAATGTCAAAGCAAATATAGAAATCTGACATGGGGTCCCTGGGTCCAAGTTTTGATATAGCCCCCATATAACCGTATCTCCTGATTTTAGTACATTTTTATCTATTAGCCAATTTGATTGGCTGGAATTTGGCTTAGAGAGTTCTCTATGAGTACCAATTGTTTGCTCTGGTCAACTTTTTCTGTCCTATATAGCGGTCCTGATTTTGGGTATTTATATATATTTATAAACTCTTTTACAGCCGAACTATTTGACGTGTGTTTTGAAGACCCCTTTTCCCATACAGGAAATAATATTGATTTTAAACCATGTGTGTCAAAAACCACATTTTGCATGAATATTTTGTGCAAAAAAAATCTCACTATGCCAAATTACAACCAATTTGATCGTAAAAGTACCTTAAATCGGTAGGTACGGTTATATGGGGGCTATATCAAAACTTGGACCCAGGGGCCCCATTTTGGATTTCAATATTTATATTGATATAAAAACCATCTGAGCCAAATTTTGGCCGCCTATGTCAAGTGGTTCGGCAGTTAATGAGTTTATACCCAATTTTTGGGTAAATACTCAAAATAGGGGTACCTTTGTATGGGGGCTACCAGTAAACGTGGACCTACATACATAAAATTTGGCATGGACATTTTGTACCCAAAAATAGCACTCTGTGCCAAATTACAGCCAATTTGGTTGTAAAATGTGTCTAATAAACAAAAAATACCTTAAATCGGGAGATATGGTTATATGGGGGCTATATCAAAACTTGGACCCAGGGACCCCATGTTAGATTTCTATATTTGCTTTGACATTAGAAACATGTGTGCAAAGTTTTGGCCGCCTATGTCAAGTGGTTCGGCAGTTAATGAGTTTATACCCAATTTTTGGGTAAAAACTCGGGTATTTACCCAAGTATTTACCCACGTCTTTAAAGTATCGTAAAACTATCCATTCTAAATCGATTTGATAACAGAAACCCGGAAATAGTGTGCAAGATGTTGTATTACCGATTCAATATAGTAAATACCCAAATAAATACCCACAAATGGGTATTTACCCAATTTACCGGGTATTTACCCAATTTACCGGGTATTTACCCTTTGGGTATTTACCCACTGCCCATCTCTATTGATCAGAATAAAATTCTATGTCGATTTAGGCATGTTCGTTTGTTGAAATCGCAATAGATATTGCAATATTTAAGATGCACATCGATCCACGTTTTGGTGTAGCCTCGATATAACGGTATGAAATTTGATATTTTTGGTTCTACTTGAATAACACATATCCGTCAAATCATTATATATTGACAAATTATTAATATTGACCCAAGTTTCAGGATAGCCCCCATATAACGGTACTCTCCAATACTCACTACTTTGGGGTTTTTGGACAGACTTCCCAACCGAATTGGGTTATGTTATCAACTTATTTTTCAGCAAAATTCGAAACTTAGCTTACCCATATATTTTAACCAAGCCTGTATAATGGATGGAAAGTGCAGCTCCTCGGTCCTGGAATTATCTGGTGCATTTTGCTTTTAATTCCTAATCACTAAACTTATCATTGATTTAAAGGGATTTGTTGAACATAGACATTTTGCAGAGCATGATTAAATAAAATTTCAACACGAAAATAACTAAAATCTCAATGTCTTTTGCGAAATTGATTTTGTGTTCTTCTTCAATATGTTTGTTAGTCTACACTGTTTGAAATGTTATCGCCAGTGTTCTTTTTCAATGGCCAAGAATACAAAGCTTGTCACATGGCACAACTACACAATGTATTGTCACAACGACACACACAAACACACAATGACAAAGACTTAAGCAATTGTCAACATTATTTGTAAAACTGTCGACAAATACTTAAACGTAGCAGAGTACAAGCCACAAATACACAAAGACTTTTATTCCAAAACAAATACAATTGTGTGCAAAATATTGTTCTGCTGGACCTTGAAGAACTAAATAAGTCGGTGACAAGGTTTCCAAAAGAGATTGGATTTTTGAAAAAAAGACAAAATTTTATTTTAAAGAATTGCAAATGTTTGAAAATTAAGCAAATATTCTACATTAACTGTATATATGACTTTATTAAAGTCTAAGTCATCCATACTAAATTAGTTCTGCAACACGTTCCTAATTTTAAAAATTGTGAAAACTTTTTTGTGAGAGATTCTAAAGAAAATTGTGAAATTTGAAATGACTTGCCATCCACCAGACAGTGTAGTGGTCTATGAATATCAGTTCATTGGCACCGAATGCTACAATACTGAAAATAAACTTCTCTTGGGTCAAATAAACGATTAACAACGTGTGTTGTTGCGGAAAACAATGTTAAACGCAATACCATTGTTGTTCTTTAAGTATTTCATTTTGCTATTGTACTTTTGGACAACAAGAAAACCGAATACGTAAATGTATGTGGGTATATGTTATTATTTGTAAAAATTTTATAAATATTTAAGTTCTACACATACATATATCAAATAACTAGGCTAGACAGTAAAAATGCAATAACAGAAACATTTTGAAAACCACAAGAACTCAACATTCGTCGAATATTAAAAATGCATAGACTTTTAAACATTTGGGTGTGTATGTGGAAATTTTGAGAGTATATTTTACATGGGAAAGTTTATCAATATGTTTTAAACTCCAGTGAAATGATGGATAACACAAGATAGTACTCTACAATCCCTCAGGTTGAAAAAAGTAATATAGAATCTTGATTATATCAATAGAGGGCTAGGTAGAAATATGGACTTATATTCAAATTGTTTGCCGCAATGCCACATTACTAATACTTCGTACCACTTGAGCCTAGGACCATCAAGATACATATATATGGGGCTCAAAGATCTACCACTATTTATTATTTTTGATCCCACCTGTAGAATAACCTGCCGTAAGAATGGACGCAGATCATTGAAGGATCACTTAACTCGGCCGATAATATGATACTCTAAGGTTGCAATGTATTTAGTTTAAAAGTAAAGGTGAAAAAGTGCCGCAGTGGTTGTGTTGAGAACCCGCAGAATCAAATATTACTGCGATGAAAATAATAAAAATGAAAATAATTAATAAACGGACATCGGTTTAACAACCGGCCACCAGCAGATATAAAGGAGGTGCTTTTATGATAATCGGGGAAATCTTCTGTAGATGTCTGTGGAGTCAAATAGGTTTGGAAAACGAACCCTTGACTGGGGAAGTATTAGTTGTAGTCGCTGTCTAGTCGAGTGGGATTGTAAGACGAGCCCTCGGATACCAGTGAAGTAGCTCCTGAATAGTCGAGTGGGGTTGAAAAAGAGCCCTCAACTCCCAACAGAATTAGTTGTGTAGTAGTCCATGTCTACTCGAGTGGGCTTGCAAAATGAGCCCTCGGCTACCAGGGAAGTAGTCGCATCCTTTCGGGTAGGGGCTGAAGTAGTTGCTATCTAGGGCCTAGCTGCCGCTAAACTTCTGTGTGCCATCATTTTTCATCAAACCGGCGCTGTGTCAAGCTGCCGCCAACCTCCTGTGTGCCGTAACCTCTCATTGTGTTGCTGCTGTGTCAACCTGGCACCAAATTTCTTTGTGCCGCCTATATCCGGGTACCGTTCATCGTGCCGCTGTAGCAAAATACTGCCAACCTGCTGCCGTCGCCGTTCTTTTGGCTCTAACATACGTGCTATAAATGTCGACCGAGTAGCCATAATTGAAATACATCTACCAACAATTCTAAATTATATTTAATCCTCAGACGCCGCCTTTATTCAGATTATCATCTCGTATCAAAACTACTTCTGATACCACATATCAAAACCTACATAGGTTTTCTACCAATGAGGAATCCAAAATATCAAATTCGGTTCAAAACTCATACCCAAACTCCCCAATATAAGGCAGGAAATACTATAGTGTCGGATCACGTCACTGATCCTCATCATTTCCCTTAGTTTTTTATTGGGATATTCTCCGCAGAAGCTATTTATTGGTTCTTTACAAAAATCCTTTCATACCCAAATGTCTCTTGTGACAAATCGAAGTAATTACGTTACCACCTCAATGAGAAGTTCGTTGGCGCCTGACTTCATGGTCAACAAGGCATTTGCAAAGAACTACAATACATTTCCCACTGCTAATTTGCGGAACCTGTAGCCATCCCCCTCCTCCCCCTTGCTTAACTTCCTTATGGAAGCTATATTTAAATCTGAACCGATTTCGACAAATCTTTACACACTACATTCTAGTATCAATTTGATACGTTGTACAAAATTTCTTCTCAATCGAACAAAAGTTGGGTATTTTGTGCAAAATTTGATAGCTATCGGACATTTTTGACACATATCCGTACCAAAAATGAATAATATTGACCCAACATTCAGGGTAGCCCTATATAACGGTAATCCTCAATACTCGGTATTTTCGGGATTTTGGGCACGTTTTTCCATTGATTTGGCTGTAATTTGGTACTTTGGGGTTTCATTGAATTTAGTATTTTGTATTCTTATTGGCTGTCAAATCTAAATACAAAAAATATTAGTATCGATCTCCGTTTTATTATAGTCCCATATAACGGCATCCTTATTATTAGATATTTTGAGAATTTTAATCAGTTTTTTCTCACGCATTTTTCGGTATGTTCAAGGTCCTATCATAACATGAGATTTCTCATAGGAGCTAACATTTTTTTATTTTTTGTTTTTTAGATATTTTAATTGTCATCCTTGTGATGGAGGATATACAAGTTTGGACGGGCCGAACATAGAATTGTTATACCCTACACAACTATGTTGTCAGGGAATTATAGCTATTTGTGCAGCCTCAAGAGCTTGTAACGCCGCGAAATATTGGTCCCAGACCCACCTTTAAGTATACCGATGGTCATATATCGACTAGCTGAGTCGATCTAGACATGTGTGCCAGTCCGTTTGTCCATTATAATTTGTAAATCGCTAAAGGCCACAGTTACGGATGGGTTCTGTCCAATGAAAATCCCTATTGTTTTTGGTAAAGATTGGTTAATATTTAGGGAATGAAATGGACCAAAAACTTTATTTTTGTCTGGTTTTCTGGTCGCTCCAGGGGCCGTAATTATGGCCCGAAAATCGCGAAATTTTACATTGAGAACGGGATCGGGCTAATGAATAAGCATGCCTGTTTTGATAAAGATTGGTCAATATTTAGAGGGTCATATTTTTGGCTTATATTTTTGCCCCTGAAGGGCAAAGACCCTTGAACTTGATAGTATATCCAAGGGGAATGGTTGATCTTTTAATACCAATTATATGGTCGTATGTACTCAGATGTGGGAGTTACACTTAAATATTTACTTACGTATTGAGATATTATTACACTAGAGGGCGGAAATATAGCGCTGATCGCTTTGAAACTTTCCATGGGGATCCAGGTATGGTCAAGGACGCCTATAATTTTCGGTGATGATCAGATAATAAGTTTGGAATGAAGTGTACCGAAAACTTAATTTTTTTACGGACAAAACTGTGCAAATATCACGAAATATTGCCCAGGCTCGGAATAAACATCCGCAAAAAAAGTGAGAGTTACGTGGTAGTTGTGTAGGGTATCTTATGGTAGGCCCCGTGTGACTATACTGATCGGCTCACTGGTTTTTACTTGTTTCTTTCTCACTTTCTTTGATATGAAACCAGTACTTAAAGTTTTATAGATTGCGTTCATAAAATGCAGGAATCCTGACATTGGCTACACTTTCTGAACACTAGTCATACCACAGATCTACCTCTTATCCGAATCCTAAACACCAACAACGTTCCTCATATTTAATTTGAAAATTTTAACTCAATTCATTCATTCTACCAATTTTAGTACCATATACTAATATTCGTTCACTATAAGATTCATTTTCAAAGTTATCTCCTAACCACAACCCTATACACCAACAATAACACAGTACACAATAAACTTTTTACAAAATTTAGTAGCATTTAGTACTTTTTGTGAACTTATAGTACATACAAATTTCCGAAAATGTCTTTCTACTTTAGGACTACACAAAAAACAGTGATCTCCATACCAATTTTCAAATTCCTGTTCGCACTTTTCGTATTATCTCCTTTCGTTAAGTGGTTATAGATCCGTCAAACATCATATCGCAAATCTGATAAATAAATTTAAAATGACCATATTCAACTTCTTGATATATTACTTTGTATCATCGGAAATTTTACATCCATACCCATTACTGATATTGGTGGTTTTTAAACAATTCAGTTGGTAGCAACATCTACAATACTCAGTTTCTTGTACCTCCACATATCTTTGATTGGATGGCTGTATAACACCAGCAGGAAATACAAGAGCTTACAGCTGTTGTTTCTTTGCTGGCGTGCCTGCTTACTTACTTGCCTGCCTGCCAGTTTCAAATGTGTATGTGTGTGTCTCTATAGCCAAGATACATTCCGAAGATATGTTGTGTTATACAAAAAAGCAAACAAAATCCACATATATAGTCTCTCGGGATAAAATATCTACAGTGTAGGATACGTTACCCAGTCACTGTTACTGCTGCTGCTGTCGTTCTTGTTGTTGTTATTAAGCCAATACCATTGGGTGCGGGTGGGGGAGTAAGCAATAAATTTTATGAGTAGTAAAAACGAATACAAATACATCTCGACTGACCAAAATACACCAGCATGTAGTACAACTACACTGCCACACACACACACATGCAAGTAAGTAGCAAAGGTTTTTCTGTTCTTCTCCATGAAGATACTGTAAAGGGGTAAGTCCTCCGAATTGAATGACCAAAGATGTCAGTTGCTTCCTGTGATGCTGACACTTATGTTATTGCCAAAAGGCATTGGTTGGTTGGTTGCTTTCGATGGTCATGGAACTTTTCCGACAATGTTGTCCACTTTAACATTGCCCCGGGAGAGGATGGCACCAACCAAGTAATAGCGTATTGGCTCTGACTCGACTGATAATGACCAGTTTTTATTACAAACTTGGTTATGCTGCTGCAACTGCTCGATTCTGTTGTAGCTATAAAAATATTTTTTTCTTTCATTGCTCCGCTTCACTGCCCCGCCAGCACTCATTCTAATTGTAAAAATTTCATTTTATTTTCCTTTAGTATTAGTGGGTAGAGGAGTTTTTTTTTCAAATATTGGAAGTAAATGTGTGAGAGAAAAAAACATTTAGTTTTTATTACATTAAAGCTCTATAATGTAATTGAAGATGGTTAATTTAATGGGTGCTTAAATTAACCAGATATGTGCAATAGAAAATATGAATTACATTTGGTGTTCTGCTATGAAATAATAAAATTTATTTATTTTTATGTCAAATGAAGAATTGAGTTTTGGTGTGCAATAATATTAAATTTAGATTGAGATTAAGTGCGGTCTATAAAAGCAATAATGGATTTATTGTGATCCAACAATGATTTTTGATACGTTTTTATTTTGAAATCGGAGATTTCCTGTAAATGACACGATTTTTGAGGGATTAATCTTAAACTTCTTTTTCGAAATAAAGTGCAGAGGATGTTAGTAGAAAATGTGTTCTGCCATGAAATAATATTTTTGAGATTTTTTTAGTTCAATCGTCACTTTCGTCAATGAACGTATCGGTCTAGATGAACGATTGGATCAAAAATAACTAGGAGAACGAGAACGAACGATTACATGACCGAAAGCATCGGGTCTAGTAACGCTATTTTAATAATTTTCGATAATCCTAGTTCTTACCAGAGCCAGATATACTCTGGTAAGAACATGCCAGCCATCGACAACAAGGACTTTTCTTTGATTAAAAAAACCAGTAAGGAAAATAGTAAAGTCGGACTGGGCCGACTATATGATACCCTACACCACTTTGGGTACATATGTATCCGAAAATCGTCGTGGATCTTTAGTGCACAATTTACTTAAAATCAGACGAATATATATATATATATATATAGGAGGTGTACACATCATTCCAGACTTAATACCCATACCTAAAATCGGGCGAAACTATATATGGAAGCTATATCTAAAGCTGAACCGATTTTCTCGAAACATAGCACACGTCATTTTAGACGTAATTCAATACGCTATGCCAAAATTCGTGCAAATCAAATGATTTTCAGGGCTTTGGTGCACCATTTACCTACAATCGGGCGAAACTATATATGGGAGCTATATCTAAATATGAACCGATTTTCAGGAAACATAGCACACATCATTCTAGACCTAATTTAGTAGGATATACCAAATTTCATGCAAATCGAAAGATATATAGGGACTTTGGTACACCATTTACCGTAAATCGGTCGAAACTATATATGGGAACTATACTAAATCTGAACCGATTTTCACGAAATTTAGCACACATCGTTCTAGACTTAATCAAGTACGCTATGCCAAATTTCGTACAAATCGATGGATATATAGGGACTTTGGTACACCATTTACCTGAAATCGGACGAAAATATATATGGAAGCTATATCTAAATCTGAACCGATTTTCACGCACACGTTATTCTAGACTTAATTCAATACGCTATGCCAAAATTCGTATAAATCAAATGATTTTCAGGGACTTTGGTGCACCATTTATCTAAAATCGCGCGAAATTATATATGGGAGCTATATCTAAATCTAAACCGATTTTCACGAAACTTGGCACACATCATTCTAGACCTAATTCAGTAGGCTGTATATTGCGTGCAAATCGAAAGATATTTAGGGACTTTGGTACCTCATTTATCTTAAATCGGACGAAAATATATATGGGAGCTATATCTAAATCTAGACCGATTTTTCCCAATTTTAATAGGGTTCGTCCTTGGGCCAAATAAGTGACCTATGCCAAATTTCATCCAATTCGGGTCATAAAAATTGTTTACAATTTAACATGGACAGACGGACGGACATGCATAAATCGACTGAGAAAGTGATTCTATACATATTCTCAAAAGGAACCATGGGTCTATCTCGATTATTTTTGCCTGTTACAAACATATGCTCAAAGACATAATACCCTGTACCACAGTGTGGTGAAGGGTATAAAAAAAACAACAGCCGGTTGAAACTCGTGGAAATTTGAAGCCAAAGTAAGGGGGATGGTGTTTCCTTAAATAAAATCTGAAATTCGAATGGAAAAGAGTAGTTACCATAACTGAACCCAAAGGTTCAAATTGAACGTTGAATTTTGCACATACATACATACTTCTACGATGTTTTTAAAATTGTGATATTTTGTAGTTTTTCAATAAAACTTAAATTTTAATAGGAAGGGGTAGTTACCATAAGAGGACCCAATGGGCCCAATTATTACTACTCGTAGGATGTTTGCAATTGGAACATGGGATACACCGGTTCACTTTTTAGGGTAGCTCTCATATAACGGAAGCTGCCAATATTCGGTATTTTTTTCTACCAAAATGACCGTAAGTTGGTATATTGCGTTATCATTGGTTTGTAAATCTTCCAACTAAAAAGTATCAGCATTGGTTTAACAGGGTAGCCCCCATTTAACACTACAGCTACAAATTTCTCCATATAATGGTATCCCCAATATTCGGTATTTTGGGGGTTTTGGGCAAGTTTTTAAAATAATTGGCTTTAATTTGAGTTAGCAGGATCGCATAGGGTGACAAATCTTCTTACAAAAAAATTATCAATGTCGGTTCAGGTTTTCGTATAGATATCATAGAACTGGATTACGATGGCTTTAAACGTATTTTGTACCGATGTGGGTGTAATTTGATATAGGCCGATGTTTTGACGTAGTCCCCATGTGAGGCTAGCACGCCATTGTCAGTAGTTTGAAGGCTTTAATCACATTTCTTCATATAAACATCTTTGCCGAAAATTGTCTTTATCGAAGTTTTCATATTGGTGTCCAACCTAAAATACACGTCCCATTTTCATTATTATTAAGGTTTTAGCCCAATTTTCTAATCGAAGTGGCTAGAATTTGACATATCGGATTTCTCGTGGCTAAAATAATTTCTACCCAGAATTCATTCAATACCGGTTGATTTGTATACCCTACACCAGCAACGTACACAGGATTTAATTTCGGCCCCCGGGCCGCCCCCTCCCTACGTACCTGCCCTACACAACAATTTTGTGTGGGTATTACAACTTTGTGTGGCCCTGAGGGTTTGTAACGCCGCGAAATATTACTCCTAGTATACCGATTTTCATATATCGACTACCAGAGGCGATCTAGACATGCGTGTCCCGTACATCTGTCCTTCGGTTCATTGTTGTTTATAAACACTGTGGCCTGTTATGAACCAAACGTCACGAAATTTAGCGAATAGAACGGATTCCGGCCAAAGAGGACCTATACCCTTTTTGTGAACCCTTTTGGTAATGATCGATTAATATTTAGGGATAGAAATGTATCAAAAACTACACGCTACAATTATGACACGAATATCACAAAAGTTTACACTAGGAAAGAAATCTGTCCGAAGAATAAACATGGCGGTTTTGAGGAAGATAGGTCAATATTTAGTGGGTCAAATGGACTTTTGTGTGAAAAGTGCCAAATAAATCCATTATTTTTATATGAACTATACAACTTTATTTAACATGCTTCGGAATGTCCGATTTGGGGCAAATATGCACCGTTGTTTGGATGATTTATTGCCACGTAACTTCATAATGCCTCTCTCATAGAAGTCCTCCTCTCTATTTGCAAAAAAATCTGGATTTTCACAATAGAATAGAATGATAATCGCTTGGTGTCAGATCCGGACTGTGTGGCGGATGCATTAAAACTTCCCAACCAAGCTCCCGAAGTTTCTGGCGAGTCACTGTTGATGTGTGTGACCTAGCGTTGTCCTGGTGGAACACGACACCTCTCCTGTTGACCGTTTCTGGTCAATTGCTATCTTCAAACGGTCCAGTTCTCATAATAAATAATTCCCTTCCAGTCCCACAAAATTCATAGCAGAACCTTGACCTTCGCTTAAGGTGCTTCACCGCTCTTTGACCACGATCGTTTTCGCATAGGGTTATCGTATGTGATCCATTTCATATTCTCCAGTCACCGTCCCTTTAAGAAATGGATCTATCTCATTCCGTTTGGCCAAGGCTTCGCAGATGGAAATTCGATCCAACCTATTTTTTTCAGTTAATTTGTGTGGCACCCAAGAATCCACCCATGAATCTTTTAGAATCCAGCTTTGTGTAAATGGTTTAAAACAATTTTATGGTCGATTTTTAGCTCCTGAACGATGTTACGACTGCTGACATGCCGGTCAACTTCAATCATTTCCCCGATTTTATCGACATTTTCGACGACCGGCTTAATCGATTTCTTTTTGCTGTAAGTGCTCGGAGGTGAGAGTTATACGTTAATGTTAACAGATGTTAACGTATTCTGATTTTGTTTAGTATTACCAATACCAAACTAGAGGGTGGAAATGTAGCGCTGATGGCTAGGAAATTTTGCATGGCTGGATTTTTGGTCGGGATTTTTAATCTGAACATCACAAATTTTCCATGTCAAATAATTTTTTTTTATTTTATGGAGTAATTTTTTACTCCTTGAAAACATGATTCGAAAAATATACTGCCGAGGTGCTGTTTTGTTTAAATCTTCTCGGTCAAGAGGGTGCGAAATGTTATGAAAATATAGATCCGCAGAAACTTAGAACTCAGTGGTAGGGTATGATATGGTCGGGCCCCTATACTGCTACGCTCACTGGTTTTAAAATAACCCCCATCCCAATTTTCCGTTTAATTTTCCTAATTTGTCTATAATTTGGAACATAATTTTGAACGGAGCATGAACGACCACTACCACATAATGTAATAACATAGTTTACATATATTTTCCGCCCGACCTAAGATATGTTTTTATTAATTTCTCTTTCGAGATGAGCTACATGATCGGAGTTGTAATGAAAAGGAAAGCCAGAGAGATACTACATTCCGGCGTTTCGCCGTTGGTTAAGCGGCTCATCAGGCATATTGGGCAATGTGGCTTACAAATGTCTTTACTTAATAAGTTGTATATTTTTCTTCAATGGTATGCAACTGCATATTGTGCAACCTTAGGAAGATAAGGAGGTGGCTTTGAACGCTAAGGCGCCGGACATCAACAAATGCCATGGGAACCCGGGTTCAAATCCCAGCCGGGCTCAAGCTGAATTTTTGAGTTTGCTGTTTTGTTTAAATCTTCTCGGTCAAGAGGGTGCGAAATGTTATGAAAATATAGATCCGCAGAAACTTAGAACTCAGTGGTAGGGTATGATATGGTCGGGCCCTTATACTGCTACGCTCACTGGTTTTAAAATAACCCCCATCCCAATTTTCCGTTTAATTTTCCTAATTTGTCTATAATTTGGAACATAATTTTGAACGGAGCATGAACGACCACTACCACATAATGTAATAACATAGTTTACATATATTTACCGCCCGACCTAAGATATGTTTTTATTAATTTCTCTTTCGAGATGAGCTACATGATCGGAGTTGTAATGAAAAGGAAAGCCAGAGAGATACTACATTCCGGCGTTTTGCCGTTGGTTAAGCGGCTCATCAGGCATATTGGGCAATGTGGCTTACAAATGTCTTTACTTAATAAGTTGTATATTTTTCTTCAATGGTATGCAACTGCATATTGTGCAACCTTAGGAAGATAAGGAGGTGGCTTTGAACGCTAAGGCGCCGGACATCAACAAATGCCATGGGAACCCGGGTTCAAATCCCAGCCGGGCTCAAGCTGAATTTTTGAGTTTTGTTTTTATGCCTTTTTAGGACGAAGGATCATTCATGTAAATGTTTTTTTATTAATTTCTCTTTCGAGATGAGCTATATGATCGGAGTTGCAATGAAAAGGAAAGCCAGAGAGATACTACATCCCCACCACTATGCGATATTTTACATGCACACCTCAAGGTTGGGGGTTATAAAAAGTTTGGCACGGCGGAACTTACGGCCTTTCGACATGTTTAATAAATAAATGGAATTATATTGAATAACTTGCACGGAGTTGTGTTTAAAACCAGTTCCGATATCGATAAAGCTAATATAGGGTATGAATTTATGCAAATTGCGAACGAAATAAATAACATTCGATTGAGATTAAATTTTTGCACGGCACATTGTTTTGCATTTAGATTATTCATAATTTAGTATAGATTGGCGTGTAACATGTCGGTTGATATATATATATATATACATATATATTAATTACATACTTATCATATCATATCAAGGGTCGTCCGAAGATACTACGCCTTTCCAATCTACAGGGATAATGGAAGAACGTTTGTTAAGCTTAATTGGTGGTTATGCTTGGTTGGTGGTCCGACGATCCCGTCGAACTTTAATTTTTTCTATAATGATTTTATTTATGTTCCCTTTATATTTCAGTTCCTCGATCTCTCTCGCAATCAATTACATGGCATTAATGAAGAACTTGTGTTGCGTATCCAAGCTATTCGCAATGTTCGATTGGATAATAATCCGCTGATATGTGATGAATGTCACATGGGCAAACTAATTGATGTTGTACGACAGGTAAGTTGTTCAAGAAAAAATCATTGTAAAACGTGAAAATTCTATTGTATGTGTGTATAAAATTTCGTAACATTAGATTAAATAAATATTCAATTAAAATAAAATATTTTATAATTAAATATTCATTAAATTATATGTGTAAAGAAATATCAGACGTCTAAATTATTTTGTATTACATTCGAAATTATTAATAATTTGTTTTTGATACTGTCACTTTCACAATTATCTCAATTTCTATAATTTCACAATTATCTCATTATTAAATTTAAAATTTAATATAATTTCATTTATATTTAATATTTAAATTATTTTTCATATTTTTAAATTTGGGGAGATTTTTTTCAATTTTCTTTTTACCACAGAAAAATTAAAATTTTTACGGCATACCACCACCAAAGAATGTGCAATTCATTATGAAAGATTTGTTGTTTCCTTCTTTGCTTTGTGCTAAGTTTTGGTCGAAGCATCTACTACTCCAACTATTTGTCTTGCGAATGTTTGACTTTAAAATCGAATAAAAAAGAAAAGAACTGCAAGAAAATTACGAAACATAAAATTCATATGCAAATGATGTTTCCCGTATTTTGTAAGATCAAAATAAATTTTGTTTTTCAAATAAAAAAATGTATAAAGGAAAATAGTTATTTGTCATAGTAGTTTTTCCTGTAGTCTCGTACTACAATTGTTGCAAGCTATCAGTTGTTGGTGCTTCGTGCAGGGAAGTTATCTATTATCAGTTTTTTTTTTTGTTCTCCCCCTCATATTTCTCAACAGTTCATGGGAGTTTCAGTGCATTTGTTTCCTTTACAGAAATATTCTTTAGTTTAGTTGGGTAATAGTTTTTTCTCCTCCCTTTATTTTTTGTTATGATTTACAATTTGTAATATTTTATTGCTATATTACGGCGTGTATGTGTGTTCCTTTTACAATTTTTCATAAACATTTTTGTTGTATTTATATTTTATTTCGTTTCCTTTCTTAACAGTTACAATGGAAATGGGAAACATATCCGATTTGTTTTCTACCAAAAACTTTACGGGGTGCCGAAATAACAGACTTGGATGCAAATGGACTGGATTCCTGTTTGGAATATATTACCGATGAGGAACAGAATGCTGCAAGTACATCGCACAATTTTCTTGAAGCAGGTAAGTGCAAGTGGTAAAAATATGTTTAATTTTTCAACAAGGTCCAATTTATGCGTAATTTTTTCAAGGACCATCTGAGGCGTGGATTTATTAAAGACTCATTTTTAAAGGACCATCCCAGGCGTGGATTTATTAAATAATCATTTTTCAAGGACCGAATTAGGCGTGGATGTATTAAAGAAGAAATTTTTGCAATTTTTTTTTTTTAAAGAAGAAATTTTTGCAAGGACCAATACAAGGCGTGGATTTATTAAAGAAGAAATTTTTGCAATTTTTTTTTTTAAAGAAGAAATTTTTGCAAGGACCAATACAAGGCGTGGATTTATTAAAGAATATTTTTTCAAGGACCAATACAAGGCGTGGATTTATTAAAGAATATTTTTTCAAGGACCAATACAAGGCGTGGATTTATTAAAGAAGAAATTTTTGCAAGGACCAATACAAGGTGTGGATTTATTAAAGAATCATTTTTCCAGGACCAATACAACGGGTGGATTTATTAAAGAAAAAAATTTTGCAAGGACCAATACAAGGCATGGATTTATTTAAGGAAACAATTTTTGCAAGGACCAATACAAGGTGTGGATTTATTAAAGAAGAAATTTTTGTAAGGACCAATACAAGGCGTGGATTTATTAAAGAAGAAATTTTTGCAAGGACCAATACAAGGCGTGGATTAATTAAAGAAGGAATTTTTGCAAGGACCAATACAAGGCGTGGATTTATTAAAGAAGACATTTTTGCAAGGACCAATGCAACGCGTGGATTTATTAAAGAATCATTTTTGAAGGACCAATGGAAGGAGTGGATTTATTAAATAATCATTTTTCAAGAACCGAATTAGGCGTGGATTTATTAAAGAATATTTTTTCAAGGACCATCCCAGGCGTGGATTCATTAAAGAATCCCAAGGCGTGGATTCATTAAAGAAGATTTTTGCAAGGGCTACCCAAGGCGTGGATTCATTAAAGAATCATTTTTCAAGGACCATCCCAGGCGTGGATTTATTAAAGAATCATTTTTCAAGGACCATCCAAGGCGTGGATTTATTAAAGAATCATTTTTCAAGGACCATCCCAGGCGTGGATTTATTAAAGAATAATTTTTCAAGGACCATCCAAGGCGTGGATTTATTAAAGAATAATTTTTCAAGGACCATCCAAGGCGTGGATTTATTAAAGAATAATTTTTCAAGGACCATCCAAGGCGTGGATTTATTAAAGAATAATTTTTCAAGGACCATCGTGGATTGAAATTAAAAAATCATTTTTGACGTCTTATCGAATAGTATATCTTATTAAAAAATTGTAAATATAGGATCTATTTCATTTTTCAAGGACCATCTAAGGCGTGGTACCCCCAATTATTAAAGAAGAAATTTTTGCAAATTCGCTGAAATTACAAGGTACATTGGTTTTATTAAAGAAGAAATCTTTGCAAGGACCAATACAAGGCGTGGATTTATTAAAGAAAAACGTTTTGCAAGGACCAATACAAGGTGTGGATTTATTAAAGAAGCATTTTTCACCAAGAATTGGCTATAATTTAGGGCGTGGATTTATTGGGTAAAGAAACATTTTCTCCACAAAAAATTATAAATATAGGTAAATTTTTTCTAAAGAAACATTTTTCAAGGACCCCCAATTTTCGACATTTGGATTTATTAAAGAATCGTTTTTTCAAGGACCATCGCTGAAATTTGGTATTTTAAAGAATAATTTTCAAATCCCCCCACCAAAAATAAGGCGTGGAATATTAAAGAATCATTTTTGAAGGACCATCGTGATCGCATTTTTCGACCGAATTCGCTGAAATTCGGTACTTTGAGTTCTATTTAGACTATTTAGTCATCTGTTGTAAGCATTCGGCCTTCTTAAGATATTGTGATAAAAAAAAAACTCAAACATGGCTATAATGAAATATATCGGCAGATATTTAGGCATCTCTTCAATAAAGTGATACCTGATAGAATTGAGATAAAAAATTAAAATATTGGGTTCAAAATTGGCATATACCGGTCATTAATTAGGCATAGCCCTCATATAATGATATCCCGAATTATTCACTATTTCCTACATTATGTAACCAATATTGGTCCCCCTTTAGGCATACCCTCATATAACTTCGTACTCTAAATTGAAGTAGTTTGAAGATTTTATACTCTACCATGCATTATCAGTATCAGTCCACTTTTTGGATATTACAGATTTTAGGAAAAATCTCCATTAAAAATTGCTGAAGTTTGTATTTGGTGTACATAATGGGTTACATAAATCGGTTTGTAGAATTATCGGTATATGCCCACTTTTATGTTATGTTCCTATATTTTCATTTCTAGTACCTGTCAATATATCTATGGTGGAGGGTATCCAAAGTTCGGCCAGGCCGAAATTGACGCTTTTTTACTTGTTTTTTGGTTATTAAAATTTGATTCCGTTACTAATATTTTCTTCCCTATCTATTTTTTTATTTTATTACAGGTGGTCTCAACACTCTTGCCATTCTGGGTGGTGTTATATTTGTTCTAATTGCCATCATAATAATCTCAGTGGCAATCTGTTTTTCGAGAAATCGTGCACGGTACTATACACGAGAGGATCATCTTAATGGAAGTAAGTTTCAAAACTTGACTAATAAAAACAAACAAATAAGCATGGAATGCAATACAAAGAAAACCAAAAAAAAATCAAAAAATACTTTGCAGCAAAAACTGCGAAATGAAAGGAAAACAAAGTTTGATTTAGAGAAAAGTTTTTAATTCAACTATTGTTTATTGGCTGGAACTGCTAATAAAAATTCTAAAAAGGTTGTGCACAGAAGGAATGATGGAAAATTTGATTTAAAATAAATCAAATGCAAGAATGGAACAAAAAGCGGCTATATCCAACACATTGCCATTGTGTCGTGCCTAAAAGCTTTAAGGCAGATTTTTTTCATTTCTTTCTTCTCTAAATTGCAGTACAAAATTAAATTTGGCAATAATACAAATATTGTTGTTATGCGATTTGACCCAGTTGTTGGTTTTGAAAACTTTTTCCAGTATAAAATAAAACTAAATATCATCATCAGTTTGTTTCCTCAATTATATATTTGCAACATTTGTTTCCATTTAATATATGTATATTGGCAAGAGTGTGTTTGTATGTGTGTGAGTGTTTGTGCCTACATCATAACATTTTAACTTTTGCCACTACTGCAACACTACAATCAATTCTCAGGATTTGATTTTTTTTAATTTTGGCAAAGCATCGAGTTTCAAAGACCATTGCCTCTACCATCATCCATCCATTGGTAGCAACACCATTGCATAAATTGAAGAATTTCGGCAATTCTTTATATTTTGGTGTGATTTTTATAGCAAAACTCTTTTTTCGTTGTTATAACAAACAATTGGCTGGCTGGTTGGCCGGTCAACAAACAAACAGGCAAACAAACAGCAAAACCATCAAAAATTTATTTTCTTACTTTTAATGGTACTTAAAACTGTTCCCAAAGAGGAAGGCACAACTTTTTTCGTTGTATTTTCGAAAACAAAATTCAAACTTTTCCCTTCTTCCGCAACATATTGTTGGCGAAATTATGGTGCAGCCATTTTTTTATTTATTTTTTTTTCGCCCAAAAAATATTTTCATTACCGAACAAGTAAAAGCGAACGACGGAATGGTTTGTGGTTGTTAGTTACTGAATTTTTGTTTGGCATTCATTCAGTTCAGTAAGGTTTCTGGTGGTTTTTATTTTATTAACATTTTTTGTTCAAGCAATTAAAAAGCTACAACGAAATTCATGGCGTAAATGGGTAGAGAACAACAATAAAATAAATAAAATTTATTGTCATTTCGCGCAACGAAAGTGTGGCCATGTTAGTTGTTATTTGATAATGTCATTTGCAGGGAATTGATGGCTTACTTAAAGAGAGTGAAAATATTTTTTTCTTAGAAGTATATTGAATTTTTATACTATGTTGTCAGGTTATAGCTTTGTGCAGCCCCAATATTTTGTAACCCCGCGAAATTTTGTCCCAGACCCACCTTCACGTATACCGATCGTCATATATCGACTAGCTGAGTCGATCTAGACATGTGTGTCCGTCCGTCTGTCTGTCCATTATAATTTGTAACCACGATACAGGCCACAGCTATGGAACAATCTTCACGAAATTTTGCATGTAGGATGGGTTTTGGCCAATGAAGGGTATATTGTTATACCCTTCACCACACTGTGGTACAGGGTATTATGTCTATGTGCATATTTGTGTAACAGGCGAAAGGAAACGAGATAGACACATTGTTCCTTTTGAGAATATGCATAGAATCACTTTTTAAGTCGATTTATGCGTGTCCGTCTGTCTGTCTGTCCATGTTAAATTGTAAACAAAGTACAGATCGCGTTTTTCATTCGAATTGGATGCAATTTGACACAGATCATTTATTTGAATCCTATTGAAATTGAAAACAGATTTGGCATATATAGTCGATTTTAGGTAAATGGGGCACCACAGTACCTACATATCATTCGATTTCCACGAAATTTGGTATTGCGTACTGGATTGAGTCTAGAATGATGTGTGCTAAGAAAATCGGTTCAGATTTAGATATAGCTCCCATATATAGTTTCGCCCGATTTTAGGTAAATGGTGCACCAAAGTCCCTGAAAATCATTTGATTTGCACGAATTTTGGCATAGCGTATTGACTTAAGTCTAGAATGACGTGTGCCAAATTTCGTGAAAATCGGTTCAGATTTAGATATATATTTTCGTCCGAGTTTAGGTAAATGGTCTACCAAAGCCCATATATATCTTTCGATTTGCACGAATTTTGGCATAGCGTATTGAATTAAGTCTAGAATGACGTGTGCTACGTGAAAAAGTCAGATTTAGACATATATATATTTTCACCCGATTTTATGTAATTGGTGCACCAAAAGTCTCTGAAAAACATTCGATTTGCACGAAATTTGTCATAGCGTACTGAATTAGGTCTAGAATGACGTGTGCTAAGTTTCGTGAAAATCGGTTCAGATTTAGATATGGCTCCCATATATAGTTTCGACGGTTATATTTTCGTCCGATTTTAAGTAAATTGTGCACTAAAGATCCAAAGCTGGGCCGATTGACACAACGTACTAAAATTAATATAAAATAATATCTTGCAAGTTTGCTTCAAATCGGTTCAGATATATTTATCTTAATTGTACACCAAATAATCAATAGGTGTCTGATTGAGCATACAGAATAGCGTGTGTCAAGTTTGTTTTAAATCGATTTACATAAATCTGTCCCACTGTGCGCAAACGACTCTAAACTTGCCCAAATGAAACGAGATTTAGCACAGGTTCCAGAAAGACATAAAAATCACATATTTAAGTTCGTTCAATGTCATGTCAAAATTCCTTCAAAAAGGCGACGTCTTTTCGGATACATATGTATAATATAACCAAAGTGGTGAAGGGTATCATATAGTCGGCCCAATCCGACTTTACTACTTTCCTTACTGGTTTTTATATGAACTATGGAACTTTTTTTAACATACTTCTAAATGTCCGATTTGGCACAAATATGCACCGTTTTGTTTTATGATTTGTTGCCATTTTTAAGGAAACTTCATAATGCCTCTCTCAAAGAAGCCCTGCTCTCTATTTGCAAAAAAACTCTAGTAGTCGATTATCATAAGCCTCCCTAGATACCAATTTTTATCATTAAAGAAATTTTACAATGCAAGAAAAATATGATAATCGCTTGGTGCCAAGTCCTGACTGTATGGCGGATGAAGTAAAACTTCCCAATCAAGCTCCCGAAGTTTCTTGCGAGTCACTGTAGATGTGTGTGGCCTAGCGTTGTCCTGGTGGAACACGAGACATCTCATGTTGCCCAATTCTGGCCGTTTCTGGTTAATTGTAAATGGTTTAAAACAGGTTTATGGTCGATTTTTTGACTCCTGGGCGATGTTACGATTGCTAGCATGCCGGTCAACTTTGATAATTTCTCCGATTTTATTGACATTGTCGACGACCGGCCTACCTGTGCGAGTTCATCTTTAACATCAAAAATTCCTGAACGGAATCTACGAAACCAAAATTGCATGTAATTGGCTGTTACAGTATCGGAACCATAAACACCATTCACAATTTTAGCCGCTTGGCTTGCATTTTCGCCTTTGGCAAAGAAAAACTGTAAAATGTACCGAAGTTTTCACTGTGTTCACTTCCATTTTTAACACTCTGTAAATTGCAACTGAATGCCCCAAACCAAAAAAGTTTTTTACTGCTAAATGCCACCATTTTAAAGCATAAATCTGAAATTGTTTGATCGATAATTTACGAGAAATCTATCAGTACAGCCATCTGCCTAAAAAATGGATTTATTTTCCCCAAGAGGAGTGGTGGATGATGGATTTTCTTTAATATATACAAGAGGAGTGGTTGACGTTGAAATTAATACCAATTATATTGCCGTATGTACTTGGATGTGGGAGTTACAGATACATATTTACAGGTGCTCACGTATTCAGATATTATTTAGTAACCCATACCACACTGGAGAGCGGAAATGTAACGCTGATCCCTTTGAAATGTTCCGTGAGGTTACAGTTATGGTCAAGGACAACACCTATAGTTTTCGTTGGTGATCGGTGATTTTAGTATGAAGTGAATCGACAACTTAAACTTTTTTCGAGTCGATATATAGACCACAATTATAAGCCTAACATCACAACACAACCCACGGTGAAAGAAATATGGCAATGTAATTAGAAGGATTGAACTGAATACTAGTAATATTTGTTTACCCCTAGTCGGTCAAGAGTGTACAAATATAGCGAAATATTGCCCAAGCTCAGAATATAGAACCACAGAAAGTTAGATTTTCGTGGAAGTTGTGTAGAGTATCATATGGTCGGCCCCGTCCGCCTTTACTGTTCCGCTCTCTGGTTTATATTAAAATAGTTAATTGATTTTTCCCCGCAATGAGGATTGTGCCCACATAGCCGTATTCCACCATAGTATGGGGATATACTGTACTCAAAATTGTCAGTTTATACACTACAAATATTCAGTAATTCCTACATGACATTATCAATATTGGTCATCCTTTAGGTATAGCCCCACATATAACTTTGCCATCTAAATTTGATTATCTTGAGGATTTTATATACATGTTGCAACCTACCATCGCTTACCAAAATCGGCCCATGATTTGGGGTGCTGAAATTAATATTTCGTGTGAATTGCGACTTTCAGCAATCGACTGGTACAAGTGTTGGTATAGGTCCATTTCTTTGTATTCCCATATAGTCCCACATTATTCCTTACATCGGAACAGTCAATAAAACATCGTCAACAGTCAATAAAATGTAATGAATTTAAAATTTATATTTTTGGAGTAATTTAATGTTTCCGGTCGTCATTGAATTAAAAATTAAGTAACTGTCAGTATACCTATGGTGGAGGATATCCAAAGTTCCGCCCGCCGAAGTTAATATTTATCGGTGAAAAATTGAACGACTGTTTATTTAATGATCTTCATTACATATAAAATCCATCGACATTTCGATAGATTTGTTCTACTCTCTAAGAATATTTTTTTCAAAATTCGAGATCCCCATTTTTGGATAAGAAAATAATTACAGTAGTGTTTATTTTATAATCATCATTACATATAAAACCCATCGATATTTCGAAAATATATTTTTATACCCTACACAACTATGTTGTCAGGGTATTATTGCTTTGTGCAGCCCCAAAAGTTTGTAACGAAGCGAAATATTGGTCCTAGACCCACCTTTAAGTATGTTCAATCTCGACTAGCTGAGTCGATCTAAAATGTGTGTCCGTCCGTCTGTATATATTTGTAAACACGATACAGGCCACAGTTATGGACCAATCTTCACGGAATTTTTCATGTAGGATGGTTTCTGGCCAATGAAGACCCCTATTGTTTTTGGTAAAGATCAGTTAATATTTAGGGGATGAAAAGGACCAAAAACTTTTTTTGTCGGTTTTTCTGGTCGCTCCAGAGGCCGCAATTATGGCCCAAACACCGCGAATTTTTGCATGGAGAAGGGGATCGGACCAAAAAATAAGCATGGCTGTTTTGATAAAGATCGGTCAATATTTAGCGGGTGAAATTGATACCAATTATATTATGGGGATTACACTTAAATATTTACAGGTGCTTACGTATTCATATACTATTTAGTAACCTATTACCACACTGGAGGGCGGAAATATTGCGCTGATCGCTTTGAAATGTTCCATGAGGTTCCAGTTATGGTCAAGGACAACGCCTAAAATGTTAGGTGATGATCAGATAATAATTTTTCGGATGAAGTGGACCGAAAACTTAATTATTTGTACTTTTCGAGTCGAAAGCCGAACATCACAACACAACCCACTGTGAAGGGAATCTGGACAAGTAATTAGAGGGGCTGTACTGATTATTAGTAACATTTGCTGACCTCTAGCCAGTCAAAAGTGTGCAAATATCGCGAAATATTGCCCAATCTCAGAATATAGAACCACAGAAAGATAGATTTTCATGGAAGTTGTGTAGGGTATCGTATGATCGGCCCCATCCGACTATACTGCTCTGCTCACTGGTTTTTCAACTTGTTTCCTTTCTGTTTTAATAAGACTTTTTCCCAAAATAGAAAAACACCTCATAAACCATTTTTCTTTAATTTAATCTCAAAATATCTCTGTGTGAAGCATTGTAATTATGTACATCGTTGCGTATGTGTTATTTTATAACATATTGAACATTATGCATACGCAATGGCTTCCCCACATACGCACACATACACACACACTCAGACTACATTATGAGTTGTGTGGAAAATGTTAATTTCAATGCAATATTTTTTGAATATGTTGCTGCTCAATATTTCCCGGAAAATGTTTTCATTTTGGAAATATATTAAAAACAACAAAAACAAAATAAAACAGAAACCCAAATACATGCAACTGATGATGAAACCACATTTCCACAGAATATCCATCAAATGTGAATTCAACGTAACAACTTCACACAAAAAGTATTATGATGTTGAGTTAAGTTTGCTAGGTTTTCTTTTTTTGCCTTGCTTTTCCTCAAGAGGAATTTAAGTTAATTTAACAGTAAATTTTATTTAAGGGATAGTAGGAGAGAGCGGAGCAATTGTATTATATATCCCTTGGAGAAATGTATTACGTGTTGGGAAATGTTTAACTTTTTCGGGAGAAATCCGAACCAAAAAAAAAAAAATTGCAAACAAACTGATGAGGAAAAATCAAATGAGACTATGTTTTCCCTGCAAAGTGCAAAACTTTATTTGGTTTCTTTTTTGATTTCTGTTAAAAGAATAAAACATTAATTTTTTGTTTTTCTTGCTTTTCTCTTTTTTTGTTTCCTTCTACTACCTTTAGGTGAAGACAAATGCCTGGAAAAGAATCTGGAAACGACCACCACAACCATTACGGCCCATAGCAATGGCTCGGCCACAGCATCACCCACCAATGGCAGCATGAAAAAAACACCCCTAAATGCCAATGGCAATGGCTATGAGAGCATGGCCTCGGAGCCCTTGAATCCCAACAAGACCAGCACCGTGGATAACGTTGAGGCCCAGGCCAATGAAATAAATTTCAAATTCCCCATTGATGATCGCGTGTGTACCATTGATGAACTGATAGTTGTACCACCGACGGCACCACAATTGCCCAGCACAAAACCACCACAAACGATGATGATGACGATGTCATCTGCAACTGGCAACAACTCCTCCGCCATTGCCTCGGGAGTTGCAATGTCAGCAATGGAATCTTCAAGTTGTAGTAACTTGAATTTAAGATACTTAGCAACACCTCTTAACTGTGGCAGTACCACAGCCCAGGCAGCTGTGGCGGCTGCTGCCACAGTTATACCACCGGGGGCGCCATCAGCTGGTGGGACAGCCACAATGCTTGGTGCACCCTTAACACCAGCACATCATCTCAGCGGCGGAGGCGGCAGCAATACAATGCCACCGGAGGCAATAGTTGTAGTACTGCCGCCACCATCGGCCACAATAATCTCATCCGAGCAACTGCCACAACAGCAACGTCAGCAGCAGCCCCACCACCAACAACAACAGCAGCAACAATTGTTGCATTTAACCACACTTGAACCATTGGTCAGCGTTAACTGACCCCAGAGCATTATGGGTCACTCCAATACAATGCGAAACAACACAACATCACTGATGGCAACGACAACATTGATGCCATCACATTTAAACGAAGATTATCATTCGCAGAAGCTGAAACAGCAACAACAACCACCACACACAACCATCAGCCATACATAGATAATGAGTGAATGAACTACTTTTCCCAATGGGAAGAGATGCTACTACATTTAACTACTCTCTTAGCACTGATCCAGAGTAATAATCATTCCATTCCATTGTACAAAAACAAAATGTAACAGCGTCATCATCGCCATCATCATCATTATTAGTTGGTATGAATGAATGTTTACAACCACTGTAGGTATAATATACACACACACATATATAAAACAATACATTCCAACACATACACAATTATCACCAACATTATCATACACCAATTCAAATAACAATGGAAGAACAAAAGCATATGGTGTATGGCCTGTCCATCACTCCCCCTTTCGTTCGGTTTGTCTGTCGGTCTGCCATACACCAATGCTGTCCATTACTGTACAATACTCGTGAGTGTTCATGAACCGGGGAAAAAATTACAACAAAAATGTCAGTTGGTTGATTTTGTTCGTCCTTTTTTTTTTGGTTTGTCAATATAAAATTTCAAATGAAATACTTGCAAATTAACTAAACTGACCACAAACTATATATTTATATATATACACACACACGATGTATATAATATTTACATATAACAATCAAATAATTGCAATGTAATTATGTTGAATTTAAAATTTTTTGGGTTAAACCAAAAAAAATCGACAAAAATTTCAAGTGAAATTTTAATTTTAGTTTTACGAAAAAAATCGATCGATTTTAAAGAAACCACAAAAAACGAAAATATTTACATTTAAGTTCGATGCAAAATATGACCAACGAAATTCCATGCTATTCGGAAAAAAATTACATTGTGCAACAAAATTTAGGGGATTGGTTTTCTGACCAAGTATCGAGAAAATGTGGAAGGTGTAATAATCCATTTAATGAATTTTAGAACCCTATATAAAATCGTATGCGCGATATTTTTGTAGAGGTCAAAAATATTGTCTTGTCATACATAATTCGAGGTTCAAAAAAAAAAAAAAAAAAAAAACGAAATAGACGCACGCATATTTTACAAAAAGAATTCTCATTCCATTTGACTGAAGATATAGCATCACAAAAATAACCTGCAATAGCCGCAAATAAAAATAGTTTTTTTCAAAGTCACCAACAAACAAGTCATCACATCATAATTTAAAAACGTGACCTGTAACGAATTTATTCTTCTAAGTTCTTAATATCCATCTCTATCCGAGAGAAAATGCATGTTATTCAATTTTTTTCTTCAATTTAACCTATGTGTGAAACATTGCAATTATGTACATGGTTGCGTTTAATATTACAACATATTGAATATTAAGTATACGCAATGGCTTCACCACATACACTGCATTATGACTTGTGTGTAAAATTTTAATTTCAACGAAATATTTTTTGAATATGATGCAAAAGACAAAGAAGATATAGAAGGATATGTTAAAAAAGTTCACATTCGATTCGACTGAAATATGTCATCCCAAAAAAATTAACTGCAATAGCAGGAAATAAAAATATAATGTCCTTTCGACATGAATAGCAGGATCACCATCAAACCTCACGCCATGACTCAAAAACTTGGCCAATGGCGAATTTAACCTTCTGCATTCCTAATATACTCGCCCCGGCTTTTATTCCCATAGCGATTTTCCACCACCCAGATGATTAGCTTCAATTTGTCCACGGAAATGAAATCTGAAGATATTCTATATCAGTCTACTTATTCCTTATTCCAGGTTCTCCCCTATTTGAATATAGTCCACCATAGTATGGATGGTATCTTGAAATTCTGCACCTTTCGAATAAGAATAGCCAATCCTATCAAGTTTATGCTTTTGATGCAAATACGTCTGTCTATTGTTATCACTCCAGGTATAAAAAACTACACTTTTTTGTTTATGATTTTTTTAATACGAAATCTGTTAAAACATTTAACAAGATTTTTTCTAATCTGAAAGATTTTTTTAAATATTCCATACTTTTCAGACAAAACAGATTACGGTGTCAATGTCTTATTGAACACCGTGTCAAAGTCTTATTGAACACCATAAAACCAATTTCATGAATTTCTTATAAGAAAACGATCAACCTTTTTCTAATTTGGACAACTATTATCATGTGCCACTGTCGGGTTTTTGTACATTCAGCCTCATTGCTAAGGAGGCTATATATACACGTTAACACGGCAAACTTAGTTCAATTTCGAAGTTGGGGAATATCGCTTGATATCAAAGCTTCCTACAAAGATCCCGAAGGTTTATAGGTATATTTTACTCATGGTGGAAGGTATACCAGTTCGGCCTTATAAAAAAAAAATTAGGGTCTTATAAAGGCTTCAATTTTGTTACAATATTTTCTTATAGACTTATAAAGAAGAGCATTTTTTGAAACATGTTTTTCATTGACTTAACGTATCATAAATATAAACGTATCATTTTACAGAAAACGTTTTTAGGAATATTTTTTTAGATGTGTACAAAGTCGCAGATTGTTTCTGGGATATAGGCTCTTTTAAAAAACAAAAAAATATTCTCAAAAAATCCAAACCATTTAATGATCGAGGAAACATATTCTTAAAAAAAAAAATCCACTCCTTTTTAAGCCCCCAAGAAAATATTGTTAAAAAATTCAAGCTTTTATAAGACTGTGAACAAATTATTATTAAAAGATTTAAATCAAGAATAAATTAAAAGAAAAAACACCTTGGAAACCTAGTCTTACCCCTAAAAACATATTATTTAAAAACTCTTTGTCTTTATTGACCCCTAAAAATGTTTTTAAAAATCCAAGCATTTATAAGACTCTAAAAATATTCTTTAAAAATCAACGAAAAATCGAGTATCTTCGTACGACACTTTATATATCCTGAAAATTCGCCATTTTCAAGATTTGTGGACTGGTGTTCCACGGTATTAGTATCACGGATTCCCTTGGGGTAGAAAATTATCAATATCATTTCTGGCTGTGGAGTAGCTTCTCTACAACGGCACCTTAAATTTTTGGTATATTGAGAATATTTTTTGTAATTTGAATTTTGAGGTTCCCTTATAAAAAAATTACCAATTATTGTCTTTGGTATCTATTCAAATGTCCTCACAAATTTTGGTATTACGAGAATATTGAGATTTTAGAAAAGTTTTTTCATCAGACTGCCAAATCCCAGTCAAAAAAATCGGTTAAAACACTACAAAATGCTGACAATGGGACGGGAACTTTATATGGGGGCCATTTCAGCCATTTCGACTAGAAAATTCAAGAAAGATCTTCAAAACACCGAAATTTGTGAGGAAACTTCGTATAGGGGCTATTTCAAAACCTGGTTCTAAAATTACAATTTTTTTCAAATTACATACATTTTGGTTGCAAAATGGTTGATACTTTTTAGTATAGATGCGTTCCAACTTCCAAAAACCCAGTATAACAACTTACAGCCCTTTCGATTGGAGAAAGTATCGAAAATTGTGCTGTGCCACATGACTGCACCCGATGAATATTTCGGGGTGTTGGTAATCTCAAAATTAAATAGTTGTGCCGTTTTGTGATGTTAGGTTCAATTTAAACTCTTTATGGAATTTTGGGATCACCTGGTTTCGAAATTTATAAAAAATAAATTGGAATTTCGTTGGCATAATAACTAAAATATTAATTTTTTATTCTTTTTTATATTTAAAAGAAATTATTAATGTTAATTTTATTTTACGATTAAAACAAAACAAGTATTTAATTTAGTTTTCCGTAATGTTATACAAAAATTAATTAAAATACTTTTAACAAATTTTACTTACACTAATTGGCAATGAAAATGAAAAAACAAAACCCTCACAAACACATTTCTCAATGTGATATTTTGATAGAGAACAAAAAAAACACAAATATAAAATCACAATGAAAAAATAAATTTTGTAAATATTTTCCAAAAAAAATTAAAAAAACCCAAAACGAATTGCTGTAAATCTCTTTCTTCTGACTAATATAAATAATTTCGAAAACAAAAAACGCAAACAAAAACAAATCTAACGTGTTCATTATACAAATAAAATTTGTATAAGCAAGAAGATATAAAAATTTATTGTTTCAAAATCTTAAGAAAAAAACTGTTCAAAAATTATATATATAGAAAATAATATCATATTAATTTCTTTTCTACTGTTCAAAAACCACATAAAAATACTTATATTTAAATATATTGTAATTAAGATATTGTAATACACTTTTAGTTAAGTATAGGTTAATCGATATTAAAGTTGAACAGGATGTGCATAAATGATAATGAATGAAAATGAGATTTGTGATAAAGAAAATTCTTAAAAAAAAAAAAAATCAAAAACCAAAATAAAAAAACCATTAAGCGGAGCAGTATAGTCGAACGGGCCGACCATGCGATACCCTACAAAACTTCCACGGAAGTCTAACTTTCTGTGGTTCTATGTTCTGAGCTTGGGCAATATTTCGCAATATTTGCACACTCTTGACCAAATAGAGGTAAACAGCACACCTTTCTTACATTGACATATATTCAGAATATTACTAATGTTCAGTTCGGTCCGTCTAATTACTTGTCCGCATTTCATTCACCGATGTTGTGTTGTGATATTCGGCTTATAATTGTGACATATAGATCGACTCAAAAAAAAAAACACAAAAAATTAAATTTTCGGTCAACTTCATCCCAATATTATTATATGATCATCACTGAAAATTATAGGCGTTGTCCTTGACCATACCTGGAACCTCATGGAACATTTCAAAAGGATCAGCGCTATACTTCCGCTCTGTAGTGTGGTAATGGTGCAAACATTTAAGTGTAACTCCCACATTCGAGTACATACGACAATATAATTGGTATCAATTTAAAGAACAACCACACTTCTTGGATATACTATCAAGTTCTCAGGTCTATGTCCTTCGGGAGTAAATATATACGCCATAGAATCCAAATTTTGTCATTTTGCACACAAAAGTCACGGTCCATTTGACCCGCTAAATTGTGACGGATCTTTGTCAAAACAGGCATGCTTATTCTTTGGCCCGATCCCCTTCTCCATGTAAAAATTCATGATTTTTGGATCATAATTGCGGCCTCTGGAGCGATCAGAAACTCAGACAAAAATGATGTTTTTGGTCCATTTCATCCCCTAAATATTAACCGATCTTTACCAAAAACATTTGGGGTCTTCATTGGCCAGACCCGGTCCTACATGGTCCTACATTTCGTGAAGATTGGTCCATAACTGTGGCCTGTATCGTGTTTACAAGTTATAATGGACAGACGGACGGACACACATGTCTAGATCGACTCAGTTAGTCCAGATATGACGATCGGTATACTTAAAGGTGGGTCTAGAACCAATGTTTTGCGGCGTTATAAACTCTTCGGGCTGCGCAAAGCTATAAAAAAAACAATTCCAAAAAAAAAAATATTTTTTTTTAAACCACTCGTCATTAATAAGAATACCATGCTTGCGATTTGATGTAATATTTCGAATAATTGTACTCTGAAGCCCGTGGATATCTTAATTTAAGGATATATAGCTGGACATAGTAAACAAATATAAATACTTTTCAAAATGTCCCAAATTTCATATTTATCCATGAATTTATTCATACCCTGTATATACATACAAAAATTAAAAAAAAAATATATATATAAGACACAATTAATTTATACAAACCAACAAGATACACAAACAATTATATATACTAATAAACAAATTTATATTAAAATTGATATATATACAAACAAACACACACACAAATCATATATACATTTATATGTAGAAAAAAATCTAAATAAGATAATTGACTTCATGTGTAAACAGCATATACATACTAACACAATACAAACACACAAACGAAAAATTACATATATATTTATAGTTAGTTAAACTTCAAGGAAAAAGAAAAAAATAACAAATTATTAAATATAAAAACAAAAGAAAAAATTAACAAAAAAAAAATTGTACAAACCATAAAAACAAAATTAAAAAAAAAAAAATACAAATAAAATATAAAAACAAAATCTAAAGCCCACAAATGACGGTCATAATTTCAAAACAAACGGCTTAATTGGTTTCATATATATTTTTTATTTTAGAAAAATACAAATACTCCGTTCGTAATTTATATAAACTATTTGAATTGTAACCATTTATTTACTTACCCTTTTAAGTACACAAAAATATATATTTGTATTAATTTTATTTTATAATAATTTATATATTATATTTTTTATTAATAAAGTTTTTATCAAACAATTGTAATTCACCATAATTTTAATTAATATCTATATAATTTTTTATTATATATACATATTTTTATAACACAATAATTACATTTATATAATTTACTTAATAATATTTCAAAAAAATATATATATAAATATATAATTTTGTAATAACTAACAGAAAAACCGAATATGGTAAATAAAACAAATGAATCAATAATAAAAATAAAAAGAGAATCAAATTTTATAAAAAAAATATATATATATATATATTTATAACGGTGTATTTATTTCATCTATAGTGTGGAAATGGGGGTCTTTAAAATTTTAAAACCGTAAAATTAAAAAATCTTCTGTCCGGAGCCGCATCTGAAAAAAAAATAAATGAGAAAAAAGTATTGGTATAGATAGGCCTGAATGAATTAAATATAAATAAAAACCAGTGAGCGTAGCAGTATAATCGGATGGGGCCGACCATACGATACCCTACACAACTGCCACATAACTCTATCTGTCTGCGGATTTTTATTCTGAGCCGGAATCGAAAAAAAAACAATCAAAAAATAGTTTTCGGTCCACTTCATCCCAAAATTATTATCTGATCACCACCAAAAATTATAGGCGTTGTCCTTGACCATAACTAAAACCTCATGGAAGATTTCAATGAGATAAGCGATATATTTCCGCCCTCTAATGTGGTAATGGTTAATTTAATAATATCTGAATACGTAAACACCTGTAAATATTTACGTGTAACTCCCACATCCGAGCCAATACGACAATATAATTGGTATCAATTTAAAGGCCAACCACTCCCTTTGGATAAACTATCAACTTCTCGGCTCTATGTCCTTCAGATTTAAATATATACGCTATAGAATACAAATATTGTCATTTTTCACACAAAAGTCGGGGTCAATTTGACCCGCTAAATATTGACCCATCTTTATCAAAACAGGCATGCTTATTCTTTGGCCCAATCCCCTTCTCCATGCAAAAATTCGAGATGTTTGGACCATAATTGCGGTCTGTGGAGCGACCGGAAAACCCGATAAAAATTAAGTATTTGGTCCATTTCATCCCCTAAATATTAACTGATGGGCCGAACCCATCCTACATGCAAAATTTCATGAAGATTGGTCCATAAGTGAGGCCTGTATCGTGTTTAAAAATTATAATGAACAGACGGAGGGACGGACGGACACACATGTCTAGATCGACTCAGTTGAGATATGACGATCGGTACACTAAAAGGTGGGTCTAGGACCAATGTTTCGACCAATGTTGCAAACTCTTGGGGCTGCACAACGTTGTGTAGGGTATAAAAATCGCTTTGCAAGTGGGAATAGAGCTCCCCTTAATTTCGATTAGACCGAAGATTTTATAACCTCAACCGTGAAGAAGAAATATTCCACAATTTGTCACCTTAGAAAATATAAAAAAATCGAGAGGAGCTGTCATTAATTTATTATTCATAATGCAATTAATTTAAACCAAGCGAAGTTATTTTGACAAATGAGGCCAGAACTTTCAAAACCGGCAGGTACTGGACTCCAAAATAACATTTTCCTGAAGGATATTTTTTCTAGACCTTAAAAGTCCCAAAAATACGCACAAAAATTGTGCAAATTCCAATGTACACTACTGACAACTGCTTTTTGTTGCCTGGGTGGCATTGTTGTTGTTTATATGGGGGCATTCGCGTACAACAACAACAAATTTACAACAAAAAAATCAAAAATTCCAAGTTTGAAATTGTGACATTTTCACACTTGGCATACCAGGCGACCAGAATAAGCAGAGGGTACCAGATTTAGTGAAAATAAACATTTCAATTATGATTTTCTGTGGAAGTACCACAGATAAAATTGTTGGTAAAATTTAAAGCATATTTTCAGGCGCATAACTAATTGCAATGAGGGTCATTTTCTTTCACAAGAGGTATTACTTTAAATTATGCGGAATTTTGATAGCTATCACTTGTAAAGCTTTTCTTTTTTAATATTCGACAAGTAGAGACTATGCCATTTATAAAATTGGAACAATCCACGCTGCAGGAACTCTTTTAAAATATTAAATTCCACGACAAAAATTGGGAAACTCTTGCAGTCACAATTCACAAAATTGAAACCTTTGTGGTTGGCCGAGAGGCACCGTGACGGACCCCGCAATACGGAAATTAAGAAAAAAAATCGAGCAGGTTAGTAATTTGAACATCGCTCAAGAATATGTGAGAATAGTTCTGCTGTGGTATTGAAGTGAACCAATGCATGTCCATTCTTTAACGTTTTTTGGAATTTCGCATAAAACTGGGATCTTAAGACCTATAAAATTCAGTTAAAATAAGATTTGAAGCCTGTTGATCATCAACAATGTCAGTACTATGGTTAGGTCCTTTAGATTAATGAAAACAATTCGTAGTTTCTTTTCCGAACTCGGTCAGTCAGAACAATCAAAATTGTCAGAAAACTGTAAGCATTTGAGAAGTTAACCTAACACTGTTTGGTGCGATTTATGGGCGACCATTCGGCAAATGGGCTTAATCAGCAGTAGTAAGGATTATTTGGGCCATCTACGCTGATATTTTAAACAATATAAATTAAGGATACACACTGGATAGGGTTAGAAAACAAATAAACGCTCATTTCAATTGCTTACTAACTTAGGCGCCTGAAAATATGCTTTACAATTTGCCTGAATTAATTATAACACAATTTGCCTGCATTAATGATACTACCATACACGACATTTAGACTTGAAAAGTGTTCTTCGCTGATCGAAATGCTATGTTCTTCTAATTCTGGTCGCCTGGTATGGCAAGTGTGAAAATTCAACTTTTTCAAACATGGGTTTTTTGGAGTTTTTGTTGTAATTTGTTGTTGTAGTAGTTAGTGTGTATGTGACCATATAACGTGTTGTTGTTGATCGATGGCTCTTTTATGTGAATGAAGAATGACCACGATTGTTACGAAATTTTCCGGACGAAGTTCAAGTTTGATAGTTTTCAAAGATGGGATTATAAAATATATAATCAAATGGATCAATGACTCTATCTTCGTCTGATTTTCTGGTAGTTTACACGGGAAATGATATATATTTACTCAACCAATATAAGAATTGACAAATCAACTTATTTATGTATATTTTTGTACTGTTTATTTTGAAAGTGATTTAAGCCCAATTTTTATTGAGATATTTTAAGGTTTGGATTTGATGTGTTTGAAAAATAATAGAAAGTAAAAGTGTTTTTTAAGAAATAATCTCAAAGATCAAGTGTGAAAAAGATTGATTTTTTTAGATAGAATTGTCAAGAATCAATTTATTTTCTAGGAAACAATTGTCAAGGATCAAGGGATTTCTTTCGAATTAATTGTGATGGATAAAGAACAGAGTTTTTTCTTAGAGAAAATGTCAAGGATCAAGTTTGAAAAATGCCAATAAGAATGGATTTTTTAAGAAAAAATGTTCAAGGATCAGGTGATCTTTTAAGAAAGAATTGAGAAGGATATAGGGCCAATAAGCACGCTTTTTAAGGAAGAATGGTAAAGCATAAAAAAGTCAAAAATATCAAAGGTTGTTGAAGAAAAAATTGTCGTGGTTAAGAGCTTTTTGTCAAGGATAAAGGTCCAATAAGTGAAAAAGAATAGATTTTTTTGAGAAAAAAATAAAATAGTATAAACTTGTCAAGGATTAAGCACGGATTTTATAAGAACATTTTGTCAAGCATCAAGGCCCAATAAGCGCGGATTGTTTAAGAAAAAATTTAGAAGGAACAATAGCCATAGAGAGTAGATATTTTATGGACAAATTTTTAAGGATTGAAACAATAAACGTAGTTTAGTTTTTAAAAAATAATTGGATTTTTTACAAATAAAATTGTCAAGGATGCAGGATCATTAAGGCCATTTAAATCATTTTTGACACATATTGGCGAATGTAGAAGATTTATCTGCATAAACACGGTATTTCAAGTTGTCCCATAAACAAGTCGAATGGTGTTAAATTGTATGATCTTGCTAGCCAGGTGATATCGTCATGACAAGAAATTTCACAGCCTGCAAATGTCTCAGCAAAAAAAAGTTATGTTCGCTCCAGTTATGTGGCATGTGTCACGTCTTGTTGAAGTCGTATTCTTGAACTTGATTTAAGTGGGAAAGAAATATTACGATATTATGGAAATAGTTAAAGAATATTTTTATCAATACCATTAGGGTTATCTATTTTGTGGTTTCAATTTAAAACAAAATAAAACACATACATTTTTTCCATAATATTTTTTTTTTATTTTTATTCAAAAGTTTGAACAATGACGTTATGTATGAACAAATGCATGATTTAAATGGTCTCCAATCGAACTGTTGTATGCATTGATTCTTCAGAGGCAATTTTAGACCATTTTGACACATATTGGCGAATATAGAAAGTATAAAGTTTATGTGCATGAACACGGTATTGCACGTTGCTCCATAAAAAATTGAATGGTGTCAAATCGTATGATCTTGCAAGTCAGTTGATATCGCCACGACAAGAAATTACGCAGCCAGGAGGTAATTCTTGCAATAATGTTGTTGCTCTCTCGAGTTGTGTGGCATGTTGCATCGTCATGTTGAAGTCACACATTCTCCAAGTCGTAATCTGCAATAGAAAGCAGAAAAAATCGGTTATCATATGACAATAACGCTCTGAATCTAGAAAAATAAAATAGTGGATTTGGAAGAATGCAAACATGAGTTGTTTATACCCTTCGCCCATCTGTGGCACAGGGTAGTATGTATTTGTGAAACTGTTTGTAAAGGGAAAAGGAATCGATATATGCCTATGATTTGATTTGAGAATATTTATAAAATCACTTTCTCATTCGATGTATGCATGTCCGTCTGTCCGTCCGTCGACATATTTTTATGAGCAAAGAAATTAGATACTGGTCACTTACTTGACCCAAGGACCACCAGTATTGAAATTTGAGAAATCGGTTTAGATTTCGACATAGCTTCTGTTTAATTTAGATTTGTATAAAAAATACTTTTTATTGACCACTGTTGTGATCTTCAATTATTAGTTCAAATGTATGCGCTACGGTTTATTGCAATCTTGGGTTAGCGCTTTTGACGTTTTAACTAATAATTGTCACATGTTTTGCCGCCTCCTTTAAGCATCAAGGAAAATCAACCTCTCAATCGGAGAGACAACACGCATATCGTTGCGCACCGGCATATCATTGCCAAAAGGTAATATCGTTTACCACCAAACAACCAACGTATCAATTAACATTGAATTATTACATTGAAAAGTATTGTGTTTTTCTTTTATTTTCACGGCACACCCCCTACCCTACGGTCCACTGCTCGACGCATTCGACGTACTGACTCCCATCGGCTGAGCTCCTCTGACCTAAACAGCTCCCATATTAAGTTCCGCCAGATGTTATGTAAATGGTGCACCAAACAGCCAATTTTTATCCGATTGATACAACATTTTTCTCATCGTACTGAATTAGTTCCTGATTGATGTATGAGAAGTTTTGTGGGAATCGGATTTTCCATTTCAATGGTCTCCCAAAGATAATAGGTCTGTTCTATCTACAGGATATTGTATATATTATTATCTCTTGTATGTACCAAAAGTGATGAAGGACATCATATAGTCGGTCCCGTCCGACTTTGTATCTTTCCTTACTGCCTAGTTTTTTAGGAGTGGAGTTTGAATATATTTTTTATGGGCCAGCATAAGGCGTGGCGTGGATTTTTTTTGGATTTTTTTTTTGTTGTTGACACACCATTTTGCAATATCAATAGTAGTAGTAGTAGTAGTATATTCTTTATTTTGGATTTTGTAACATTACATTGCAATATAAATAGAGTATACAAAAAGAATATTTAAATATTGTATTTATATAGACATTGACTAATAGTCGTCTGTCAATAATATTAAATATAAATTATAGTGATTTCAGTGTTTAAAAAGTAAAATATTTAAAAATTGAATTCTGACAATAAATGGGTTCTATACTGTGAACAAGTTTTTATATAATTGACTAACATTTTCCAGCTGATTACAAGTCCATTGAGAATGTCTATTAGTTCAGATTCGTTAAGTACAGTTTTTTGGAAAAATCTCTGGCGGAATTCTTTTAGTGCTGGGCAGCGACATAGAAAATGATTTATGTTTTCGTTTTCTTGTGTATTACACATTGAGCATCTTGGGTTCGCATCTATTCGGTATCGATTTGAGTTTAGAGCTAACATGTCACTTCTAGCTTTCATTATCCACATGATATCATCCTGTGTTACATACTCCATGAAAAAAGATCCACCAAAAGTGGGTTCCAATTTGCTGTAGAAACGTTGAGAGTTTTTTGCCTTTTCCAGTGCTGCATTCATTATATCCGTACGCATATTTTGTAGAAGAAACTGCATATTTTGCCTCCATTGCATTTTTGAGAGATTTGGTGAGAAGTTCATCATATTATATTTTTGTGTTAGATTATTTAGATTAACTTTCCAGTATATCTCCCGTGACATTACTTTTTTCGCCAGTATTTTTGGAAGCCTATCATCATTATACTCGTACAAAATTCGGGATATATAATTTAAGTGGTTTTTCAAAGTATAAATATGTCCACTTTCAACACCTGTTTCTAGCATTAGAATGTACGTGGGGAGAAAACTCGGCAGTTTTAAAACTTTTTTTAAAAAGAAGATTGTTAGTTTATCGATTTCATCGAAAAAAGAAAAACCCCATATATGTGATCCATATGATTGGACAGATCTGCATACAGCTAAAAACACCTTCCATTTTGCTCTCAGGGATACGTTTGATTTTGAGAGGAAGCATTTCCACGTGGTATTTATGCTATTTTTTGCCAGTTCGTTCCTTTCTTGTATTTGTTTCCTATGGGAAAGTTTGGGCGTGAATATCAATCCTAGATACGAATATTCCGATGTGATTGAAATTTCGTTTCCCTTGAAATACCATTTTTCTCTCTTGGATATCACTCCTCCTTTGCGAAATATCATAATTTTCGACTTCTGCATATTGATTTCCATATTCCACATTGTGCAGTACTCCTCAAGGTTATTTATCATCCGTTGTAAGACATATATTTCATCTGCTAAGATAACAATATCATCGGCATACATCAAAAGTCGGATATTCTGTTCCTCTATAAAAGTACCTCCTCCAATAAATTCGTGTAGATCATTGAGATATAATGCAAACAAAAGAGGGGATAAGAGACATCCCTGTTTTACTCCGATGCTTGTATCAAAGTCATCTGAGAGCTCCCTTCCTGTCCACACAGAAAATGTAGTTTTTTCGTAAATTTTTTCTATGAATTTTACAACTTTTGTTGAAATACCCATGTTATGCAACTTATAAATCATAGATTTTCTGGCAACTCGGTCAAAGGCAGCTTTGAAATCTACGAAGAATGCATATGTTTTCTTATTTTTATGCCAGTTTAAATGTATTATTGCCGATAGGTTGAATATGTTATCAGCAGTAGAATAATTTCTTCTGAATCCAGCCTGATACTCGTTTATCTTTCCATACTTTTCTGACCAATTAGTCAATCTGTCGTTGATGATAGACATCATAATTTTTGGAAGGCAGTTCATAAATGAAATGCCACGATAGTTTTGGGGCTGATTTCGTTCACCTTTTTTGAAAATTGGATAAATTATACACTTAACAAAAGAGTCATCTATTTCTCCTTTTTGAAATAGATCATTGCAGATGCATGTTATATGTTGCAACAAATCTTCAGAGGCATATTTATAAAATTCGTATGGAACACGATCTTCTCCTGGTGCTTTATGTAACTTTGTTTTATTTAATGCTTTTTTGACCTCTAACAGACTTATCTCCTTGTCCAAATCTTCATCTGTACAATAAAAATGTGCATATTGCATATCTGGTGATGTTTGTGTTTGATTTAAAAGACTGTGAAAATAATTTTTTAAGTCATTAGCTTGTATTGGTATATGGTTACTCCTTTCTTCATTTCTAAGCTCCCTTACTATTTTCCACCAATCTCGTGAATTTTTGACATTGTCTATTTTATTTTCCATTATATTATTGTACTGAGATTTAGCATTATGACAGACTTCCTTGTATCTTTTATTGTAGTGTATATATGCTTCTCTATTCTCATTACTGGGGATTGCTCTAAATCTGGCAAGGTATTTAAATGACTTTTTTCTTGCATAGTAGCATGAAGAGTTGAACCATTTTTCTGATTTTTGAAATTTTATCTTTTTTTCGGGTATATTTTGGTATGCCAGTTTTACAGTGTTTGCTACATCTGCAAAATTGCTGGGAACATGTTGACTATCGGTAATTATGTTTGATATATTATTTTGGTATTGAAAGCGTTTACACTCTTCCCACTTCAGCTTTGGTAGCAGTATGTTTTCTTCTTCATCTCGGTAATTGGATTTCAATAAAATAGATAATACTATTGGCATATGATCTGACCAAAGTTTATTTATAACTTTAAAAGAATGCACTTTTGATAGCAACTCTTGAGAGATAGCACATATGTCATTGACTGATGTACCAACTGTGCTAATGAACGTATATTCGCCGGCTTCATCTCCCTTAGTCATACCGTTTAATATCACTAGACCATTATCGTAGCATAGACTTAAAAAATCATTTCCTCTTTTGTTTGTTTCAGTGTCCTTAGATTTTCTTTCTTCTAGGCCTGCATGGAATGTTTCCATATAGATATCGTCGACTTTCTTTGGCATACATCCAATTCTTATGTTTAAATCACCCATTACAATCGGGTTCTCAATATCATTTTCCTTCAGAATAGTTTCGACTTTTAATAATTGTTCATTCCATATTGTATGTGTACTAAAAATCTATATATCCATGGTATAATTACAAGATAGATCATAGCTACCATCTGACTACAACTTTTTCTCAAGGTGACGTGTTCTATCAAATCAAAATACTTATTTTGTGTATGTGTTTTTTGTTATAAATACCATGTCAAATAAGAGCTGTGTCTGTTTACTCGATATTTGTTACCAAATTTTACTAGATGTTGTCTGTTTACTCCATAGTACAGTAAATGTGACAGTCAGTTTGATAGTTCTACGCTGAGAACTTACGGAATGATACTGTGTACATTTCATCTAGTAAGTATTATCTAGCACAATTCTGCGAATTTCAATCAGTCGTTAATTTTAAATTTTGACCAAAGTCAAAAAACATTTTTTATTTTATGAATTCCCATTTTTTATAAGTCTAACTGGATGATGTTTGTTTACATTTCTCAGTATGATTGAAAAAAATAAATAAAAACGGTTTACTCTCTGAAATAAAACTTGCTGAGTAAATGCAACCAGATAAAACTACATTCAAATTAAATTGAAAAAAAAAAAAACAGTATGCAAAATCAACATTCGTACACCCATGATATACCTATAAAAATAATTAAAAATTCAATGTATGTAATGTGAAAATCCAAAAATGTATAAAACTTATTTTGTATATAAAAAAACTAAAATGACATACAAATGTGGCATATTTTTAATGAGTGTGTTATTAAAATATATCAAATTCGGTGCAAATTTTACAAAAAAGTTAGGGAAACACGATATGAGTATAAAATCAAGTAAACTTTCAGACGAAAAATCGTAAGTTTTCTTTCATACTGTAAACATTTTTTAATGAGTGTAGAACTTCATCGAAATTTCATTTTTCAGCAAAGGAGACAAGGGAAATATACAGTCAAATCGATCGAAATACATGTCAATATCTCTCATAAAAAACTCTTCAAATACTGATTACATAACTTCAACCTCAACTATCCATCCCGCACCAAACGGCCATTATCCAATTGCGATGAACTCTGGTATACGACGAGTTTCATATATAAACCACACACTAAAGCCACAATTTATTTCCCCGTCCGAGGTATCATCACACTTTAGCACATATGATAAATCACAAATATTAAACTGACGAAATTGATTTCGAAGGGGTTGTTTGACGTATGAAGTTATTAACACAACTAATCGCAGAATACACTCACAGTAAATCCATTCCCTGCATTCGATGTTAATTCTTTCACATAATTGCATTTTCACTTGCGGAGGATGTTCTATTATCGCATATAAAGTCGGAAATTATGATTTGGGAACTTTTAACGGATATGAAAGAAAACTAAATTTGACACAAAATATCATTATCTTTGAACATTTTTGCACATGCATGATAGACCAGCATCTGTTAAACATCCGGGCGGTGACACTTGAGCACAGTCATCATTATGGCTTTAATCAATTTATGATTGACTAGTTATGCAAACACAGGGTGGTAATACAAGTTGACAATTAATATTAAATATTTGAATTTAAAAATCAATAGTACATTTTAAAAAATTTGTATTATGGTACAACTTTTAAAAAGAACACACCACATTTGTCAACATATTACTCCCGTAATTAATTCGTTCAATTTGATATTAATCAACCAGTTCACTAGTTGCAGTTTTAGTCTTATTTTCTTTCTTTCTTATCTTCTTCTTATATATAAAAATGAATTGCGGATGAAAAACGGATTTACTTCAACGGAAAATGTTCAAGACAAATGTTATGAAGCATATTAGCATTTCCACGAATTTAGTATAAGTTATTTTGATTGCAACACGTTGTAGTTTTTATTTTGAGATATTTTGGGCGGAAATTGGTAGCGTATCATTTTATTATGCCTTCATTTGTCAATTATGTTCAAAATATTTTTAAATTAGATTGTCATTGCGTTGAAACTATTCTATGTGAGAATACAAAAAATAAAGTAATAATAATAATTGTAAGAACACGTTGTACGAACATTTGGGACATATTCCATACCATGGTACAATTATAAAAGGTAACAGCAAGTCCCAGCTGATTTGATTCCAACGTAATACTAGTGTCAATACGAATTTAACAAATTATGTTTTAAAAATCACCCAACAGGAAAATTGGGAACGCATACAATTCGAAATTGTTCTTTATTAAATGTCCTCCCGTATTCAATTTACTCAATCTGCCTGTGGGGAAAGTTTGAGGAAGCAAAACTTTCTTCATTGAATAACTCGCAATTCCCTTCACTTTCGTTTGTGTTACACATATAAGTGGCAATAGCTCAATTATAGGAAAGATGTGGAAGCGATAGAAATATAAATTTAATAGATTTTCATTCATGTTTTTCAAATTTTATCTTGAGGATTCGAAAATATTTTATTTTCAAAATAAATATAATTTATTTGTTTGTTTACATTTTTCTGTCAAATGACGTTGACACTAGTAAAACTCACAAAAACAAATTTCCATGTGGCTGCTGTATCGTTTGTTGTACAACAACACTTGCTGTTACCTTCTATTATTATACCATGATTCCATTCAAGGACCTCAAATTTTTGGATCCATGCCTTGGATTATTTGTTTGAAAATAATAATAATAATATACGAGGATATTTTCTTTGCAAAATTCTATCATTATCAATGCTGTTTATGAAAAACAGCAGTTTTAAAAAAATCAAGACTTCCTCCGTCAAAACATTTATAATAAAAAAGGATCTCATGATGTTACCTATTCGTATTGAACATGTGACAAATACTTCAATATGTCTACTGCCGATATATTAATTTAGGAATCTAATAACATGTTAAAAGGTTGTTAAGATCGAACTTGTTATACCTTTCAATACCTAGATTCATTACAACGTTACGAGGCGTACAAATATATTCAACTTCCCCACTATAGCAAATGTTTTGTACGGCCATATTACCCATATACGTCAAACCCTTATCTTTTAGCGAACTGAACAAAACCGAGGAACCAACTTGAAAAATTATAAAATGTGTCCAAATAATTAATATCCTTATTAAAAACATTTTCTTTGTGTTTTGTTTCTATTTTCAACAAATGAAAAAACAAAAATTCTTTCTGTCAAAGTTGAAATTGTTCAACCAAGTTTCAAAAGTTTAATTAAACCCGGACCGGCCCGGGTTTCTTGTATTGCATATTCAGATTTAGTAAAAGGTGCTTTATGTAAAATTTTAATTATACCGGGCCCGGCCCCCGGGTGTCTTGTATTACATATTCAGATTTAGAAAAATGTGTTTTTTGTAAAATTTTAATTATACCCGGCCCTTCCCTCTGGTTTCTTGTATCGCACATTCAGATTTAGCAAAAGGTGCTTATGGAAAATTTTAGGTGCTTTTTAAAAATTCAACATACGTGAGTCCCAGAATACAGAACGAGTCAATAGAACTAATTGGAGAATACACCCAGAAGTCTGTTGTCGAAAAAGTGAAACGAATGAAACTATATACATATATGGGCAATATTGCCAATTTTTTAATATTCCATTTTCAAAAAATCAGCTTTTTTGTTTTTGTGGCACATCAATGATTTTTGGTACAGATATAGAGAAAAATGTTCTGACTCCGAAACCGTTCGCGATCAAATTTTTGGTCGATGCGCGCAAAAGTTATCGAGGTTTTAATTTTGGGCATAAGAAAAAAATCTTAAAATTACGCCATTAATTATATTGACCAAAAACGTTGATATATATCTTGCTCCGTAAAATAATAATATGAATATATTATAATAATCGCGATAAAGTTGCACATATTCGCGAAATATGAAAAACATAAAAAATATAGCAGATTACATCAATATTTTCATTATATTAATGACATACACACACCTAAAAATTAATTTAAAAATATGTACATAATCTAAACACCATGGTGAATCAAATGATATCAAAATCACACAAGTCCGTGTAGCGGTTTCTAAATCAAAGCGACAACAAAACAAGATATTGAGGAAAAATATTTGTTTTTGGTTCGAAAAAATAATGTCATCATATTTATTTTTTTAATTGTATACAAGAAATTTCAGATAAAAAATGTTGGGGTTATTCGGCTATTTTACCCGAATTTCGCCGAAAAATTGACATATATAATAATCACTTTTTATGTATAAGTATACGCCTTGCGGATTATATCAAGACCCTTCCGTTAAATCTTAGAATTCTATAAATAGGAATAAATCTTAAAATAAAATAATATTATGAAATATACATTTTAAATTGCGTGTAAATCGCGTAAATCTCAAAATCATTTGATGCGCATGCGGTTTCCAGGAAGTACTGAAGTTTATCTTCCAATCCATATATATTTTGCGAAATTTCATTTGACGGCTAAGATGTGCCGCACGTTACATTGAAGTACCCAAAAAATCGTAAAACGCGAATAATTTCCGAAAAGTCCATATGCCATTAACGCGCATCCGATTTCGGTGTGCACCCTAAAAAAATACATCGATCTACACCAATTTCAATGTGGTCCATTAAGAACCATGGATGTACCAGCAAAATCTACTTTTGAGATAAATTGCGTACATCTCTCTTTCGACTGAAGTTTTTAAAGTTCTCTTTTCGAAAAAGATCAAAATCCGTATGAGGTCATTTATTGAAGCGGAAATGATACACAGAAAACGCAAATAAATCCGCGATATTTTAAAAAACATTTTTTGCCTAATTTCGTGTTTTTGGAAGGCCAGTTCCCGCCGTTCTAGTAGATGGATTTTCACGAAGAAGATTTTATATCATCCGAAACGTAAAAAACCTTATTGATCGCGGGTACCCATATCATTCAGTTGACAGGTTTAAAAATTTGGCCCGAAAAATAGGTTTTTTAGAAATTTGATCGCACAAAATTCGCACCTTCGGATGAGTATTAATCTGAAGCTGTGCATACTACATACACAAAATACATATCAAATTACGCAGATTCGCGACTACAATAATCTTATAATCGATTTTTATAAATTCCTGTTTGCGTATTAAAGGTAGTAGTAAAATTAAAAAAACACTCAAAATCGAGCTTCAAAATGTCAGCATCATTTAAAGGTAGATGCAGTGAAAATTTTGAAAAATGATACATAAGGGGCGTAGTCCCCATTTTGTTGGCTTCTAGTTTTATTTTGACACGAAGACCGTGCAATGAGTGGCTTAGTCACAAATCGATATAGAACATAAAAAAACTGGTTCGCCTCAACGTGTTTTTACACATTTTTTTACATTAAAGTAGACACAGCTTCCACCAAAATAAAGTTTGGAGGTCAATATCATGAACAGTTTGCAACGACAGATTAATTAACCCAAAACTATTCACTTTTTTTCATATACTTAAGTAGTTCCCGAGTTATAAAGGGGTGAACCTCCGCTTCAGCTATGTTAAAAAATTGGCAACATTGCCCATATGTATATATAAATGAATTTCTGTTCGTTAGGTGAGAAAAGATCGAATAAATGCCGGGAAATCTCGAAAATGCTTTTTTTGTCAGAATTTTTTTTTTAAAGTTTGATAAATTTTAAATATTGTCACAAATTAAGTTTCTGAAAGGATTAAGTTTCGATTAGCGATACGTGCGCAAGAACTTTCTTTACTTTTGTAATCCTTTGAGATAGTGACCCTGTGATAGTTACACTATTGTTCGGCATCTTAACGTCACTAATTAATAACGTTAAGATGCCGAGGAGAAGACGACCTGACTTAAGTCGTCTATAGAATACAAATACATAGAGGGACTAATGCAAGGATGGAAAATCAGAAGAGATTCTGAATCGAGTTCGTGTCCATTCAGGTAGGAAGATTTTACACAACATGAGAAATTATGGGGGATACCATTATATGGGTCCAACCCACAAACTTTGACCAATATTGATAATTCTTTGTAAGGAGATTTTGGACTCACCAAATAAAACAACTAATTACAGCTGATCCCCAAAGCATTCTATAATGAGGAGTTCCATTATATGGAGGTTTTCGGAAGCTTGGGTAAATTTTCTTAGGAACATTTTCTACTCAATGATCATCCAAAATGAAAAAATAACAGCCAAATACCGAATATTATAGGGTTACCTGGATAATTGGGCCTATATTGATAATTTTATGTAGTAGGTTTTCTGTTCAATAAGTATTCCCTATATTAAACTAAAAGCAATTCTGTTGAAAACCGTGCCTAAGATCTTCAAAATACCGAATGTTAAGGGCTACCATTATATGGGCGGTACACCGAAACATGGGCCAATATTGATAATATTTGGTACGGACACTTTCTGCGCAATTTCAATGTAAAAAGTATATTGCAACATATTGGCATTTTCACGAATTTAGTATCGAGCTTTTTGAATTGCACCACGTCGTAGTTGTTATTTTGAGATATTTTTGGCGAAAATCGGTAGCGTATCATTCCTTTAAGCCTACATTTGTCAATTATTGAAAATTTTCTAAATATTTATTTTTTTCAATTGGATTGACATTGTATTAAAACATTTTTAGGAGAATACAACAAATAATTGGGAAGTATATCATATCACACTCAGGTTGGAAAACGGGAATAAGAACTTCAACATACCGAAAATTGAACGGGAAATAATTATGACGTCTTTCTAAAACGTTAATCTATAGTCTATAATTTCTGGGATGCTGTTTTTTATTCACAGAAATCCGGTCAATGTCTTTATAGAACCGAAACCTGTATTTATATGCAATATCAAAACTTGGTCCTAAATAGATAATTTTTCACCCCCGATAGATAATATCCCGAAATGACATATTTTATTATATTTAGACATACAATGGGAATGATGACTAATTCATTGTTGGTATGAAGATTTGACACCACATGAGAAAATGAGGGGGATACCATTATATGGGTGCTACCCGGAAACTTGGATCAATATTGATAATTAAAGTAAGTAAATTTTGTACTCACTGATCATCTAAAATATAAAATTGCAGCCAATTTTGTTCTAACACGTGACTAAACCCCCCAAAATACAGAAGGGTGAACTGATATTGACAATTTTAGTAGGATTCATGCTACCAAATAAAACAACCAATTACAGCTGATTAGGTTGAAAAACGTGTCCAAATCCCCAAAGGATCGTATAATGTGGAGTGCCATTATATGGAGGCATTTCGGAAGCTTTGTTAGGAACATTTTCTACTCGATGATCATCCAAAATATAAAATTACAGCCAAATACTGATATAATATTGATAATTTTAAGTAGAGATATTTTCTGCTCAAGAACTATCCCTTATATTAAATTAAATGCAATGCTGTTGAAAACTGTGCCCAAGATCTTCAAAATATCGAATGTTTAGGGCTACCATTATATAGACGGTACCCCGAAACATATACCAAAATTGATAATATTTGGTACGGACACTTTCTGCTAAATTACAATCAATTCTGTTGATAAAATCGTTGCAATTTCTCATATTGAAGGTACCGTTATATGGGGATACCCTAAATAGTGAACTAATATTGAACATTTTCAATATCAAATATCGTAGGAGTAGTAGCAATGTATGTGCAAATTTCAGAGCACTATCTTAAATCGTGGAGTGTAGCTTAATATTAGGCTATCTTGAATTATATTTCTGAATTATACATCAACAATATTGCTATGCAAGACAACGTTTGCCGGGCCCGCTAGTTTATAATATTTTTGACATGTTATCTAAGAATGTTTCCTTTGTTACGTGGAATTAGAAGAATAAACAGAAAAATAAATTTCGAAAATAAACTCAATAATCAGTTTGGGTTTGGATGAAACATTTTTGAGATGTCAAGGATATGACGGCGCGTCTAACATGTCAGGCAATTATAATGGAGTGCAGACCATTATTAAATCAAAATTCATTTCTGCGGTACAAATTCATTGTCCTTTTTTCAATTTAAAATTAAGTTTAAATGCAGCTGAAGTATATTTTCTCTAATTTTAGAAATTTGCTACTTTATGTAGAATATTTCGAGAAGCAAATAAATCTTTGAAATTATTATATTCATATTGTGAAACACGATAGATAGAGCAGCATGATTGCGTACAAATATAGTAGAGATAGTGGAATCGTTGGAGGAAATAGGGGAAAATGTTAACATTTAATATGGATTTATTATTAAGAAGTAGAAGAAATTGAGTTCGAATTCCGAATATTTTACAGAATTACATTGTTTGTACCATGTTTGAACAAACTAATTGTAAAAATAACAAGCAGATTTCTGGAAAACAATAGCTAAAAAATTATTAATTATAATTCTGTTGATTGGTCATTCCGCAGATTTATTGTTGTGCGACGTTTAACATTATTTTCATTCAAAAAAGTAGCATGAGAGAGAAAAATTTAAGAGATGTTTTTGTTCAGCAGCGCCATCTAGTTCTTTATAGCAATCCAATTATTTGATCAATATACTCTCTGTCTAGAAATGTATACATACGTATGTTAACTCATATCGGTATTCACACAAACACACACACACCTTGTTAAAAATATTGTTGGAATAAATGAGAATAAAGTTTGGAATGAGGCCAATACATTTAGCTCGATACGAACGCTTAAATTTTCGGTATCTTCCGTATCCCGATTCTGTGTTATTTTCAGGTATACCTTTTCGCCTTTTGACTGTAAATATTTTTTAGCGGCGACTTTGCATAAATTTTTAATTTTGAGATTTTGGTGGGCGAACGATAACAAAAAAATTATTTATGATATAGCGTAATACGATCAAAAGTTCTATCTAGTTTATTAATAACTGCCTGAATTATAAAATGTTAATGGATATTACTATAGTAACTATTGAGAAATTCGTAGCAAATGTATTTGAAGTACATCTAATATGTGGTGCTTATTAAAAATATGAAAAGGGAGGGAGATTACCACACTATGTCATTTCCCATTTTTAGATTGCTATATTCTTCCGATAACATTTGTCAATGTATAGAAAATAATTCATGTTACAAAAACCAACCAATGCACTATAGGTAATTTGGACAGTTTTTAGGCAAAAAGTCATTTTTTCAATTTTGGAAAATAATATATTTTTTGGTGGCAATAAAAAGAAAACATCTCAAAATTTATGATTCTGTAAGATTTTTTGCGTAAAAGTCTCTTTAAAGCGGTGGAAATCGTTGCCAAACTCTACACTTTGAAAATAAAATTAAAGAAATAATTTTTTTTAAATTAAGGCTTATTTTAAAACGTTTGAAACCGCTTAATACAAATCATAAACATGAAAATTAAACATGGAGAGTGTTGGCGGTGGTGTGTGCTGTTTATTTAACACATAATATTTGTTAATACGTTTGTGTAGCGATTCAAAATTTACATAGTTGACTATAATAAAAGAAATGTGTCTATTTTTTACACATAAGTCAATTTAGATAGACTTTTACTAAAATTTATAAATGTGTATGATCTTTTGACAACTGAAATATATTAATGAAAGCCTTCTAAATTGATTCCAATAGGTCTCAAATTGCGATTTTCAAGATATATCAGTTTTATGTAGGGAACTTCAGAATAAAAAACAATAAAATTTTCGATATCTGGTTTGATGAAAGAAATAAAAGCAAAGAAACATATTGTTATTTACAACGTCCCCGCACGCAAAGTTGGCAATAACAGCAATATGGGCGAAAAATGCCTCAACTTAAAAAAATAAATTAGGTAATTTTGCATGCATTTGTCAAAATGGACCAAATGTCATAGGAAGATAGAATTTTTCCGCGAAAAAAACGAATACACTCGAATTTTGATTACAAAATAAATAACAAGACTCGTAAACCGCAAATAGGTTGTTGAAGTAAAGATTATGAGAAAAAATCTTAAAAGTGCAAAAGAGGAAATGGCGGGCTTGGGTTTCCCTTAGAATATAGACCACCAAAAATTGATTTTTTCAGCATTGATTAAAAATAAAAAATTACATACGAAAAAATGTTGTTCAGTATAACCAGGGTTTACTATAATCGTGTTCGACTGTAGTACACATGGTTTTATCTCATTTTTACATATTAATAACATCAAAGAGTAAAAATGGGTACTGAATTAATTGTTATTAATGCATTCTGCAAAAACATACAACATTGTAATAATTATTTCTTTAAAAATCTGATCGCGGGGTCGAAATATTTTTAACACACTACCCTAATAGTTTTCAACCGTTTGTTGTGTTTAAGAAAACTAATGAAAATATCTGAAAAAGAATTAGCTTTGTTCGTTATATGTTATGTGTAGTTGCTTATAACTGTTGTTCGTTATATCCGGTTTCTACTGTGGAAATCTGTACATATAAATCATTTAAAAAGTCAAAAAGTCGTTTAACACCGCTGTTATTAATTTTTGCCTCAAAAACAGGGCAAATTACCTATAGTGCAATGTCGGTACAAATTGGCAATCCAGGTTCCTGGTATGCACAAATTTCTTCGCCAAAAATTACAAAGTTTAGAAATAAAACATTTTCGCCTAAAATATAACCAAAAAGGACAACGACTCGATGAAAAAAAAATAAATAAAAATAAAATCTCGATACAAAATTATTGGAAATGTAAATATCCCTCAAATTTATTTATTAGTTTTATCCCCTCCACTATAAAGAGGGGTGTATATAAAATTTGTCATTTCGTTTGCAACACATCGTTTGCCCCATAACGTACGTAAATTCTGGATCAGAATAAAATTCTATGTCAATTTAGTTATGTCCGTCTGTTGAAATTACAAACTCTGACATTTTGCAGAGACTTTGCTAGTATTTCTTGGACGTTAGGTTTTGCAAATGTATACCCCCAAAACCGTTACATTCGGTATTTGGGGATTGAGGTTTTTAATCGAATTGGCTGTAATTTAATAGTTTGGGTTTCCAACCATCTGCCGAAAAAATAATGGATTTCTTTTTTCCTAACCTAATATTGATCCACGTTTCGGAGTAGGCCCCCATATAAAAGCACCCCTCAATTTTCGGCATGTAGGGATTGTTGGGCACGTATTTTTTATTTTGTGTTCCCAATCCGAACTGGTACCAATCAGCAATATCAGCGCAACCGTTTTTAGGTGAAAAGCGATGTTATTAACGACATTTCCTTTTGCACATATAATAGCTGACCCCACAAACATTTTCTTCCCTTGGCAATGTAGTTAAGGAATACTTTTTGTATTGAAATATGATTGAGTACCAACACACAAAAAAATCACAACGTATTTATCCTACCTTTTCTTATGATCAATATTCCCTAAATGGAAATGAATCAGATTCAGAATTAATTCTTACTGTCCACATTTTACATGGTGGCTACGAAAAATATGTTGGTGCAAGTTATGGACGCAAATAATGTGGGCATCTGACATATCGAGCCACATTCGCCAAAAAAAACGTAACCCCCAAATTTGAAATTTTACAGGAGGAGTTTTTTTAATAAATTCAGATTTAAAAAAACTATTATTTTGAAATTTAGAACTATAGTTTTGTTGTAAACTAGTTTTGCTTTAAACTATAGTTCAAAATAGCTTTATTAAATCTGAATTTATTAAAAACAAACTTCTCCTGTAAAATTTCAAATTTGAGGGTTACGTTTTTTGGCGAATATAGCTCGATATACTTAGCTATTGCCATGTCCTCAGTATTTAACTAAAATGGAATAAAGATTACGGTTTATTTTGAAATTAAGGGGTTTCAGTGCAATGTAAATCGATTGGCTTGAAAATAATTATTTTGAGATTTTGTAACTATTGACAATAAATTGAAAATAAGCTTAAAATAACAATTCTCGACCAGAAATGTCCAAAAGGATTACGACACGATGAACACATAAATGTTCTAAATATCAATTAAAAAATCTTTAAAATATTCCGCGCATTTTCTCATTTTTTTTCGCCTAATTCTATTCTGAAGACATATCCTTCCGAACTGGCATGAATCCCTACATCTACTAACCACTTTTCCTTATATATTGTCTGTAACTTTACGTATATTATTTATATATAGTTTTATTTACATTATTCTTACATATCTTATGTGTTTTGATGAGTTGCACAAAATAGACAGACAATAACTGTCAGCCCTCTTCGTATAGATTCATTTGTTTCTTAAATCATAATAGGAAATTCTTCCATGTCCTACTGATGATTCTATCCACTGAACAAGGTTTTGTTTTGTTAAACAAATACCACAACTCTTACAATCGAACATCCGTAGAGTTCTCACAGTTTCAGTTTATTGAATTATTGGCTGCATTGTTGTTGTGGGCAGACAGAACAACGGGCTAAAAGAAGTTCCCCACCCCACCAACTCAAAAAGAAATAACATCGTTTATCCCTTCTTTACAGGACGAGGTGACTTTTGAGTTTAAAACTGTGTGTGTGGCGCCACAAAGTTGAATTTGTACAAGAAACCTCAACATGTGTTGTTCGTAACGTGCCATATAAGAAAACTTGGTGAAGTATCTATCGCATGTGGAAGCATTCTTTTAGCAGGGCATATTTGTTGTCCTATTGTCTGTCATCTCTATTGTACTGAGACCGATTTTGTAATTTTCCAATTTGTGTAATAGCTTCGATCCATAGGAACGGAACATCCAGCCCGCACACCATTGACCATTTTCAATAGCACATAATTTATTTTGTTGGTTTGCTTTGCGTGTGTGTGTGTGTGTGTTTACATCTATACATACATACACACATATGTTAATGTATACAGAAAATGTGTGTTTGTTTTTCTTTACCGATATAAAGTTGAAAATAGCTGTGGCAATTGCGAATGCGGACTGAAGTGGCTGGAAACAAGCATTAATCAACCCCAATCTTAAAGGGAAGGGAAAGTTGGTTAGTGTTGTCCAGTAAGGGATGAAAGACCTCATGTCGTTAGTTTTGCATTTAATTCATAGAGGTTACTTACACAAACAAAAGGCGAGGCATGAGGAGGACCTGATTGGTTCAAAAAAATCCAATTGGAATTGGGAGGATCTCTTTGGTTTATTTTACTTTTCTGTTATAGAAGAAAATAGGAAAAGTTTTGTATAATAATTTTGTATTGAATATAACTAAAAAAATAACCCATTGTGCGCCGAATGTTTGTTGAGACTACTAACCACAGAAATAACGAATAATAACGTTTACGTTAAAACGCCCATACCTTCTGGCAAACCCGTAAAGCCCTTTATCAGGGGAAGTAATCACAACTTTTTACAAAAAAAAATCTTGCAATTGTTAAATAATTGCCTAATGTTCAGAAATACAGAATGAAATTATTTTTTGTAGTCGGAAATTAGCTTCTAACAGTAACACTCTTAACTACCAGTTCACATTATCCGATATTATAGTTCTCATTTTTAATTGTAATTGTTATATTAAATTGAAAATAAAAATTTTTTTAAATATTTTATGCTTTTGTGCGTTTCTATGATAGCAATTCGTAATCATCGAAATTATTTCATATATCTTAATTTTTAGTACAGTAAAATTATTTATAATGTTTCATTTCGACTGAGACTTCAATGATATTTGAAACATTTCCGAATTCATTCTAGATTAGGATTTATATATTTATCCAAAATATACCCACAGGTAATAATTGGAAAGCGCGAATAAATGCTATATGAAAAGCAAATATTGAAAACGTATTTTTAGCTCAAGTTTGCCAATTCATTTAATACTGTTCAAATATCGCGGCAATCGAAATATATAAACTTTAACTCTATTATAATTTTGAATTCATAAATACTACTACGCCCAAAAACAAACGTCCGTGATTTTTTTATAATAGTTAAATTTTTTTCATTTGACATGTATTGTGTTTCCCTTAGAAATGGTCGTAGCAGTGTTAAATTTTGTTACATTGTAAAACTTCCTGCCACAAAAAGGGTTAAGAATGTTCATGTGATGGTACAAATAAGAAAATTAACGTTATTTGCATAACGTTAAGCATAAATAGACACTAATAATGAACT
>NW_026886917.1:0-8478 GCF_032173495.1 Musca vetustissima
TGGTTTTTTAAAGTAGATTTTTCCAAAGAGCCACAGGCGTGGTTTTTTAAAGTAGATTTTTCCAAAGAGCCACAGGCGTGGTTTTTTAAAGTAGATTTTTCCAAAGAGCCACAGGCGTGGTTTTTTAAAGTAGATTTTTACAAAGAGCTACAGACAAATAGGCGTGGTTTTTTAAGTAGATTTTTTCCAAAGAGCCACAGACAAATAGGCGTGGATTTTTAAAGTAGATTTTTCCAAAGAGCCACAGGCGTGGTTTTTTAAAGTAGATTTTTCCAAAGAGCCACAGGCGTGGTTTTTTAAGTAGATTTTTTCCAAAGAGCCACAGACAAATAGGCGTGGATTTTTAAAGTAGATTTTTCCAAAGAGCCACAGACAAATAGGCGTGGTTTTTTAAGTAGATTTTTTCCAAAGAGCCACAGACAAATAGGGGTGGATTTTTAAATTAGAATTTTCCAAAGAGCCACAGGCGTGGTTTTTTAAAGTAGATTTTTCCAAAGAGCCACAGGCGTGGTTTTTTAAAGTAGATTTTTCCAAAGAGCCACAGACAAATAGGCGTGGTTTTTTAAGTAGATTTTTTCCAAAGAGCCACAGACAAATAGGCGTGGATTTTTAAAGTAGATTTTTCCAAAGAGCCACAGGCGTGGTTTTTTAAAGTAGATTTTTCCAAAGAGCCACAGGCGTGGTTTTTTAAAGTAGATTTTTCCAAAGAGCCACAGGCGTGGTTTTTTAAAGTAGATTTTTCCAAAGAGCCACAGACAAATAGGCGTGGTTTTTTAAAGTAGATTTTTCCAAAGAGCCACAACAGGCGTGGATTTTTTAACAATATTTTTTCAGGCTTCCCACAGGCGTGGATTTTTTAAAGTAGATTTTTCCAAAGAGCACAGGCAGTACAGGTGCGGTCTTTTTTAAAGTAGATTTTTCCAAAGAGCCACAGGCGTGGATTTTTTAAAGTAGATTTTTCCAAAGAGCCAAGGCGTAGATTTTTTAAAGTAGATTTTTTAAATAGTCCTTGAAAAAATATAAAAAATCCACGCCTTAAATAGTCCTTGAAAAATATTCTTTAAAAAAATCCACGCCTTAAATAGTCCTTGAAAAATATTCTTTAAAAAAATCCACGCCTTAAATAGTCCTTGAAAAAATATTCTTTAAAAAATCCACGCCTTAAATAGTCCTTGAAAAAATATTCTTTAAAAAATCCACGCCTTAAATAGTCCTTGAAAAAGTATTCTTTAGAAAATCCACGCCTTAAATAGTCCTTGAAAAAGTATTCTTTAGAAAATCCACGCCTTAAATAGTCCTTGAAAAAATATTCTTTAAAAAATCCACGCCTTAAATAGTCCTTGAAAAAATATTCTTTAAAAAATCCACGCCTTAAATAGTCCTTGAAAAAATATTCTTTAAAAAATCCACGCCTTAAATAGTCCTTGAAAAAATATTCTTTAAAAAATCCACGCCTTAAATAGTCCTTGAAAAAATATTCTTTAAAAAATCCACGCCTTAAATAGTCCTTGAAAAAATATTCTTTAAAAAATCCACGCCTTAAATAGTCCTTGAAAAAATATTCTTTAAAAAATCCACGCCTTAAATAGTCCTTGAAAAAATATTCTTTAAAAAATCCACGCCTTAAATAGTCCTTGAAAAAATATTCTTTAAAAAATCCACGCCTTAAATAGTCCTTGAAAAAATATTCTTTAAAAAATCCACGCCTTAAATAGTCCTTGAAAAAATATTCTTTAAAAAATCCACGCCTTAAATAGTCCTTGAAAAAATATTCTTTAAAAAATCCACGCCTTAAATAGTCCTTGAAAAAATATTCTTTAAAAAATCCACGCCTTAAATAGTCCTTGAAAAAATATTCTTTAAAAAATCCACGCCTTAAATAGTCCTTGAAAAAATATTCTTTAAAAAATCCACGCCTTAAATAGTCCTTGAAAAAATATTCTTTAAAAAATCCACGCCTTAAATAGTCCTTGAAAAAATATTCTTTAAAAAATCCACGCCTTAAATAGTCCTTGAAAAAATATTCTTGAAAAAATAATTTAAAAAATCCACGCCTTAAATAGTCCTTGAAAAAATATTCTTTAAAAAATCCACGCCTTAAATAGTCCTTGAAAAAATATTCTTTAAAAAATCCACGCCTTAAATAGTCCTTGAAAAAATATTCTTTAAAAAATCCACGCCTTAAATAGTCCTTGAAAAAATATTCTTTAAAAAATCCACGCCTTAAATAGTCCTTGAAAAAATATTCTTTAAAAAATCCACGCCTTAAATAGTCCTTGAAAAAATATTCTTTAAAAAATCCACGCCTTAAATAGTCCTTGAAGGCCTCCGAAAAAATTATTCTTAAAAAAATTCCACGCCTTGCTTGGCCTCTGAAAAAACATATTCTTTAAAAATCCACGCCTTGTTTGGCCTCTGAGAAAAAAATTTTCTTTAAAAATCATAAGCCGAGCTTAAAAAAGATTTCCAGGCGAGTCGGCCCTTTGCGCAATTTTTCCCATTTGAAAGATCATATTCGGCAATGTTGTCTTCCACTTGGTCTATAAATCTTATTCATGGCCTTGCCCTTCTGCGTGAACCATCAGTTGGTTGGCTTTTATATGCCTTCTGAGCTGGCGCATCTTCATCTATACTCACAACATGACCTAGACAACGTAGTCGCTGCAGCTCAATACGTCTAACAATGTCAATGTCCGAGAATAGCTGATACAATTCATAGTTCATTCGACGGCGATATTCACCATCAACGCTGATCGGCCCATAGATCTTTGGGAGAATTTTTCTCTCAAACACTCCAAGAGCTGCCTAATCTGCTTGCGCAAGTAACCATGCTTCAGATCCATATAATCCAGCACGCAGCAGCGTCTTGTAGAGGGTGAGTTTGGTCTGGTGGGGATGGCCTTGCTTTTGAGTTATTTGCTCAGATCATAGTAACATCGATTGTCCATCACTATCCTTCTCCGAATTTCAAAACTGATGTCAATCTTTGACTACCTCGAAGCTGTACTTCTCAAGTTCCACAGTTGGTCCAAGTCTACTGGACGTCTTGCGCGTTGATACCTCAGTTTGGTCATCTCGCCGTTTACTGCCAGACCCACTATGGCAGACTCCTTCTCAATTTGTTCAAAGATGGCTGTTACCGATCTCAGTGTTCGACCCATTATGTCGATGTCATCGGCGTAGGCGAGTAACATGTGTTGTTTGGTGTACAGAGTGTCATTTTTGTTCACTTTTGACTTTGTATGACCTTTCCAGCAGGATGTTAAAAAGGTCACACAACAAACTGTCACCTTGTCTGAATCCTCGTTCGGCATTAAAGGGCTCCGAGAGGTCCTTTCCGACTTTAACTGCCGATCATGTGCCAGTTAAAGTTATCCTGAATAGCCGTATTAATTTCGCAGGAATTCCAAACGCAGACATGGCTTTAAACACCTCTGAACGAATAGGGCTGTCGAATGCGGCTTTATAGTCGACAAATAGGTGGAATGTGTCGATGTGTTTTTCGTGGGTTTTTTTCCAGGATTTGGCGCAGAGTAAAAATCTGGTCAATGGTGGATTTGTCAGGTCTGAAGTCGCATTGGTATGGTCCAATAATGTCATTGACCATTAGCTTCAATCGTTTATCAGTACGCTCGATAGTACTTTATATGCGATGGGAAGGAGGCTTATTCCTCTATAGTTGGCACACATCATCTTGTGTCTTTTTTGGGCACGGGACACAGGATGCTGAGGTTGTAATCATTGGGCATGCATGCTCTAGCCAAATTGTACTAGTCAGCTGGGGCATGCTCCTGACCCGCATCTGGCCACCAGTCCAGCATCTGACCACCGCTGCTTTATTGTTCTTGAGCCGATTAATTACTTTTATGACCTCATCTTGGTTAGGTGGTATACACTCTATACCATAATCTCTTATTGGTGCTGGGGGATCTTCTTCACCGCCACTATTTAATACCAGAAGCTTTTCAAAATGCTCCTCTCAGATCCTCAGCACGCTGTCTGTATCTGTCACCAAGTTTCCTTCTTCGTCTCTACAGGAGAATGTACCTGCACCAAAGCCTTCGATTTGGTGTTTTACCCGTTGGTAGAATTTTCGGACTTCATTCTGACTCCTGTACATCTGGATTTGTTCACGCTCACGTTTTTCTTGTTCTTTTTTCTTTTTTAAAAAAAAACACGTTTCTCCTCTCTCCCTTTCTCCCGATAATTCTCCATCACATTACGTGTTGCTACTGTCTGCAGGGTTGCATTATACGCTGCGTCTTTCAGATCAGTAGCATTACGACACTCCTGATCGTACCATGGGTTTCTTGTTGCCGGTTTTTGGTACCCAAGTGTTGCTTTTACTGCAGTATGTAGGCAGTGGCAATTCTTTGACATTGTGCTTCTATACTATTATCGGGACAAGAAGTGATTTCGTCAAACAGGTGGGAAAGTTAAGCGGAGTAGGCCTCGGCTACCTGTTGTGTCTGCAGCTTTTCGACGTCGAGTTTCTGTGTTGTGTTAGATCGCACCTTTGCTGCAACATTAAGACGAGTGCGAACCTTGGCTGCTACAAGGTAATGATCCGAATCGATATTCGCTCCTCGTATCGATCGAACGTCCGAAACACTGGATGAATGCCTTCCTTCTATCACAACATGATCGATTTGATTTCTCGTTGTTCGATCGGAAGAAATCCAAGTGGCCTTGTGTATATCGAGATGCTTGAATCTGCTGCTGCTAACTACCATGTTTTTTGCTGCCCCGAAGTAAATCAACCTCATGCCGTTGTCTGATGTTTCTTCATGGAGGCTGAATTTTCCGACGGTGGGGCCAAAGAGTATTATCACTTCCGATTTTTGCATTAAAATCTCCTAGTAGACGGCCAGGGCAACGGTCATATGCTGTTTCTAGGCGCTCGTAAAATATGTCTTTGGCTGTTCATCTTTATCTTCGGTTGGAGCATGGGCGCAAATGAGACTGACGAAGAAGAACTTCGCTTTTATACGAATTCGCTCATCTACTGGAGTGAAACTGGAGACGAGGTCTTTTATTCTCCTGTTAACAATAATTCCGTAGCCAAATTTACGTCTCGTTTCATGACAGCTATAATACAGGTCGTAATCATCTGATTTACTTACGCCAGTTATTTTCCATCGCATTTCCTGTAAGGCAATAATATCGGCTTTGTACTTCTTGAGTACATCCGCCAAAGCGAACACTGCGCCTTTTCTGTACAACGTGTGCACATTCCAACTGCAGATTCGCAGATCGTGGACCTTTATACGTTTGCGGGGATCGTCAAAATTAGGTGGGTTTGCTTTTTCATAGTAGGTTCGGTTTTCCGAGTGTGGGCAACTAACCCGACGCCTCAACCCATTTTTTATAGTTCTTCTCACTAATTTATCGGGTGATGAAAGTAGGTACACCAGGTGGCACCACGGGGAGGTCCGTGTCCACAATTGAGATGAAAGAGGGACCAAGGTAAGCCTGGACTTCGCCATGTTAAAGTCAATCAGAGCCGTTGCTTGGTCTGGTCTCTTTTAGTCTGGAAAAATATTCTTTAAAAAATCCACGCCTTGTTTGGCTTGTATACCAAGCCCTTTGTGGTCTGAGAAAAATATTCTTTAAAACTCCACCGCCTTTCGGTCTGGAAAAATTCCACGCCTTGTTTGCCTGTTGAAAAGTACGCATGGTTGGTCCTTGGTCCTTTGGTGCATGCATACATATGTATGTATATAAATGCACTTTAACACTTACCTTATAGAGCACAAGAAAGCCGACGCCAACAACAAAAGGACAAACACAATTACACTTGTGGCTACTGAACACTAAAGCCAAAAATGCGTTAGGCTGGCATTCAAGTAGATTCACATACTCACAGAGAAGGGCCACATTGACTTTCACAGGCATTCACGTTGAACATCTTATTTTGGCCATTTTTGGTCTAGACCAGAACACTTGCAACAGCTATGCGCTTCAGAATTCTGTTGGTTAATCCACTTTCGTATGACAATGAAAGTGTTCTCGACCCTGGTGGTAGTTATTCGTTTAAATGAAGCAATTCATGAGAAGTGACTTTAGTGAGTGGGTGGATGGTTGGTTCTTTGTTTGGTGAGTGCGAAGTCGTTGAGTGTGTTAAAGCACCTCGCAACAAGTAGGTGCTACTATTGTTTCGGGGTAGTTTTATTTTTCAAATGGCCACTTAACCGAAATGAAGTGATGTTCACGAAAAACAAAAGGGTATTTAAAAAGAATTTCCAATGGCTGTGTGTCATGCTGGCCGTTAAAGGGTAGCTATACCATAACCTGGGCAAGTATTAGTATTTATACCCTACACAACTATGTTGTCACGATATTATAGCTTTGTCCAGTCCAAAGAGTTTGTAACGCCGCGAAATATTGCTCCTAGACCCACCTTTATGTATACCGATCGTCATATCTCGACTAGCTGAGTTGATCTAGACATGTGTGTCCGTCCGTCCGTCTGTCCATTATATTTTCTATACACGATACAGGCCACAGTTATGGACCAATGAAGACCCCTATTGTTTTTGGTAAAGATTGGTTAATATGTAGGGGATGAAATAGACCAAATACTAAATTTTTGTAATTTTTTCTGGTCGCTCCAGAGGCCGCAATAATGTCCCGAACATCGTGAAATTTTACATGGAGAAGGGGATCGGGCCAAATAATAAGCATGCCTGTTTTGATAAAGATCGGTCAATATTTAGCGGGTCAAATGGACACTGACTTTTGTGTGAAAAATGACAAAATTTGTATTCTATAGTGTATATATTTACCCCTGAAGGACATAGACTCGAGAAGTTGATATTATATCCAAGTGGAGTGGTTGACCTTTAAATTAATACTAATTATATTGCTGTATGTGCTCGGATGTGGGAGTTACACCTAAATATGTACAGGTATCTCCTTATTCGTATATTATTTAGTAACTCATTATCACTCTAGAGAGCGGGACTATAGCGCTGATCGCTTTGAAATGTTCCATGAGGATCCAGTAATGGTCAAGGACAACGGCTATAATTTTCGGTGATGATCAGATAATAATTTTGGAATGTAGTGGACCGAAAACATTTTTGTGTTATTTTCGAGTCGATCTATAGACCACAAATGAAAGCCGAACATCACAACACAGCCCACGGTGAATTGAATCTGGACAATAGATGCACTGAATACTCGTAATATTCGGAAAATATGTCAGTGTGAGGAAGAGGTGCTGTTTACCTCTAATCGGGCAAGAGGGTGCAAATATCACGAAATATTGCCCAGGCTCGAAATAAACATCCGCAGAAAATTTGAGTTCCGTGGTAGTTGTGTAGGCTATCGTATGGTCGGCCCCGTCCGACTATACTGCTATGCTCATTGGTTTTTATTATAATCCAAAATAATCACAAATCACGTGGCCAAAGTTCACAAGATCCAAAATCGAGTGGTATGATACCTACCCTAAAGAGTGCCTTAATATTGATTTTGTTTTGGTAGACAGATTTCCTATTCGATGAGCATGCAAATTCCAACCACTTCGGTTGAAAGTCTTGCACATATGCCCAAAACCCCTCCTTAAGAGTCCTACCGCTCTCTCCTGTTTATATATAGATCACATATTTAGTTTTTTCTCCAGTTTAATTTTTTATATCCAGGTTCCACTGAAGATGCTAGGCCTTTTTATACCCATCACCACACTGTAGTACAGGGTATTATGACTTTGTGCATATGTTTGTAACAGGCAAAAGGAAACAAGATAGACCCATGGTTCCTTTTGAGAATATGCATAGAATCACTTTTTAAATCGATTTATGCATGTCCGTCCGTCCGCCTGTCTGTCCATATTAAACTGTAAACAAAGTACAGGTCGCATTTATGATCCGAATTGGATGAAATTTGGCATAGGTCACTTATTTGGCCCAAGGATGAACCCTATTGAAATTGGGAGAAATCGGTTCAGATTTAGATATTGCTCCCATATATTTTTTCTTCCGATTTTAGGTAAATGGTGCACCAAAGTCCCTATATATCTTTCGATTTGCACGAAATTTGAAACAGCGTAATGAATTCGGTCTAGAATGATGTGTGTTAAGTTTCCTGAAAATCGGTTCAGGTTTAGATATAGCTCCCATATATATGTTCGTCCGATTTTATGTAAATTGTGTACCAAAGTCCCCATATGTCTTTCGATTTGCACGAAATTTGGCACAGCGTAATGAATTCGGTATAGAACGATGTGTGTTAAGTTTCCTGAAAATCGGCCCAGATTTAGATATAGCTCCCATATATATTTTTGTCCGATTTAATGTAAATGGTATACCCAAGTCCCTACATATCTTTCGATTTGTACGAAATTTGGTACATCGTACTAAATTAGGTCTAGAATGATGTGTGATAAGTTTCCTGAAAATCGGTTCAGATTTAGATATAGCTCCCATACATATATTTTCGTTCGATTTTATGTAAATGGTGTACCAAATTCCCCAC